>NC_043714.1:5277243-5307292 GCF_006229205.1 Suricata suricatta
AAAAAAAAAAGCCCATTTCGATGCCCAAACGGCCATAAATCACTCCCACCTCTTCTGCCTCCAACAGCTTGAATACTGTAATTAGAGCACTTCCCACATACTTAGAAAGTTGAGGAAAATAGATTTTTTTTAAGTTTGTTTCTTTTGAGAGATAGAGAGTACGTGCAAGAGAGAATGCAAGCACACAGGAGCAGGGGAGGAACAGAGAGACAGAGAGAGAGAATCCCAAGCAGGCTCCACACTGTCAGCACGGAGCCCTACATAGGGCTCGATCCCACCAACCGTGAGATCATGACCTGAGCAGAAATCCAGAGTCAGATATGTAACTGACTGAGCCACTGAGGTGCTTGGGGAAAACAGATATTTTAAAAAGCGAGGAAGGTAATGATTGGGATGACAACAGATCTTGACTGTACATTACTCTATGAGAAAACCTGAGCACAGAGGACCAAAGTGTTCCAAGAACAGAGGGCAGGTGGTTACTGGACTGCTGAGCTTTACCATGGTAGTTTGTTTCCATCTCTGAAGTCCATGGTCTCTGACCTGCTAGTAGTGCAAGCGGTCAGTGGACGCAGGGGGCAAGACAGCCCCTTCCCTTTCCTTGTTCCCAAGAAGCCAAGGAGACTCAAATCAACAGCAAGCAGTGGTTGGGCCAGTGAGGTTGTTATGTCCTTCTGCTAACTTGTAGTAAACCTAAAGTTTCAATCTTATGTCACACTCCATACACTGACCTTGACCTTTCCATCTCTCCTTCCTTGAACAGTTAAATGATATTTCATTAGAAGGCTTGGAGTGGAAACTTTCCTCCCAACTAGAGTTCAATCCGAGAATCTCCTTCCATATCTTCTAGCAGCCTTCTGTCCTCTGTGCCTCCAGAAAAAGGCAATAATGATGTTGACAACAATAATATTTATATCATCACACATTTAGGATAAAATGTTCTGCACAAAGCACTTAAATCAAATTAAAGGCTATTAATATTTTATTCCAAGATAATAACCTTTCTCTACATACCGTTCTAAACACCTAATGTGTATAAGGGAGATGCTTTAAAATATCTTTATTCTAGGGGCACCTGGGTGGCTCAGTCAGTTAAGCATCTGACTCTTGATTTCAGATCAGGTCATGATCTCAAGGTGTGTGGGATGGGGCCCAGTGTCTGGCTCTGTGTTGACAGTACAGAGCCTGCTTCGGATAGTCTCTCTCTCTCTCTCTCTCTCGCTCTCGCTCTCCCTCTCTCTCAAAAATAAATAAATAAACATAAAAAATAAAACAAAATAAAAATCTTTATCTATGAAACACATAGTGTTTGGGGAGGGATCTCTAATGAAGTTTCCCTGAGGTACAACTAATTTGATGCCACTAAAGTACGAACCCATAGCTTTCATCCTCCCTTTCGTGTTGGAAGGGGGTCCTCCCTGGTGGTAGGGTCCTTTGAAACCAGAGAGGAATAAAGAACTGCGGTGGGGGAGGTGGGAGTCTGGAAAGCAGAGGACCACCCAGTTGGCGTGGATCAGCTGCTCAGTCAAGAAAGAGGGACCAGAGAAAGCGTATATGGTGCATTTTTGCTATTCTTGTTACTACTTTGAGATTATCACAAGCAATTCTTTCAGAATGAAACTTTTCTGTGATATTATTTTGGAAATAGCAAAGAGTAGGCATGGAGAAAGGGTGTCCCATAGTGTAAGTGAGTCTTGATGGACAAAGAATCCAAAAATGCAGAGGAATGGCATACCTCAGAAAAGGGAAGGAAAGCAAATGGAACCCTTGGGAAGCCAGCCTTGAGGGCACAGACGCCAGGAGGCAACTCAGTGCTGTGAATCTGTCATCAGCAGGCCCATGATACCCATCAGCACTTGCTCAGGGCATTACAGGCCTAATACGGGCAGGCAGAGCTGAGGTCTTAGGACCCAGAATTGAGTCTCGACACCCACTAGGCTATGAACTACCACTTTGAACCTGGGTTCTCCTCAAACTTTGACTAACCACAATATTGTACCTACAACACAGAGTTTTTAAATGAAGAATAGCCATTATAAGGAGAAAAAACACTGCCAACCACACTATCTTAGCTCTACAAATGTTAGAGTTCACATTCAGAACACACTTGATGATTTTTGAGGAAGCAGGTGGGGATTAGGAGACAAGACAGCTGACATTTCCCCTACAGTGGCTTGGTTTCCAACACCAGGAACATCCCTAGTGAGGTTTCCTTTCCATAAGTTCAGTGTCAGCTGATTTTCTAAGCGAAGAACAGCTCCTTAATTTAAGCTAGCAGAAAACGTTAAATTTTCTTGTGTGTGTTTTCTATTGATAGGTTTTCATTTTCACAAATTGTAAGTGAATGCAATTATTCTGTTGTCTTCCAGGTTACTTAGAAAGGGATTGTATTGGTGAGTGATCCTTTCTCCCCTTACATTTCCCCCCTCTTGTTACAAACAGATCCCATACGGATCGGCCACGGGAGGGACAAGTCACAAGATGAAAACGGTTTCAGACTTCTTACTCTATAAAGGTATTCATTTCTCTTTCTCTACAGAGAGATTATGAAGAACACCTTTTTGGCATCCATATTGGCTGTTTTTCACCCAGAAACGCTAGGGGCTTAAATGCACCACTAGTTTCTTTATCTGAATGTCAGGTGCCTGATCACTTATTGTTATATCAGAGGAGATGGTGAATGAAAAGAAATTGGAATTAAAAAATGAAAAACAAAACAAAACAAAATAAAAAAAACTAGGCCTTCAAGCCCAGCACCAGATGTTCAGGTTTTTCCAAATGTTTACTTGAAGATCCAAGGAGATTTGTGGATCACTTGCAAAGAAGGAAACCTTAAGAAAAAAAAGAAATCTTAATGACGCTCATTGCTAATTATCTGGCAAAATACTCAGTGTTGAATGCTATGGCCGGTGCAAAGGAGGCAGAGTAGATGAATACAGCATTTTCTTTTTTATAGTTTGCTTAATTAGGATCTCAATAGGGTATATTTATATATATATATACCATTTGGGTACTACACCACTTAAATGTCTTTTAATTTATAGATTCTACTTTATTTTGTTGTTGTTGAAGAAACGAATTCACTTTTCCTGACCAGATTTAAATAATTTAATTCCCATAGTGCTTTGTGGCATGTTCCTTCACTCCCTTTATTTTTTTTGTATGATCCTGAGATTGATTAGATTCCAGTTTGATTTTTATTAAGAAATGGCACATACATATCTCCTTTTGGAAACACACATTCCTAGCCATTTGTCCTTTTCTTATGTTAGCAGCCCTTGAGAAACATTATTTAGATTTATTAATTTATTAGAAGGGAATCTATGGAAAACAAAAGGAAAACTATGCTTCTCCAAACCAAAGAAAAATGTAAGTTTGACACCAAACTAAGGGGACATTGGCTGCCTCTTTTTTTTTTTTATTTTTTAAATTTACATTTATGTATTTTTGAGAGACAGAGAGACAGAGCACACACAAGTGGGGGAGGAGCAGAGAGAGGGAGACACAGAATCCGCAGCAGGCTCCAGGCTCTACGGTGTCCGCACAGCGCCCGACGCGGGACTCAAACCCACGAACTGTGAGATCATGACCGGAGCCAAAGTCAGAAGCTTAACTGACTGAGCCACCCAGGCGCCCCTCGCTGCCTCCTACCCGAACACTTCTCAGGTATCCATTTCCCTGATGTTCATCAGAGTATCTGCCTCATGCCCTACAGAGGCTTCGGCTTCTCTGACTCATGAAGAAGGGCTCATCTCTCTCTTTATGACTCAGTATTTGAACCCAAAGAAAAATTTACAAAAAGATGAAATTATTTGTTATTAGATGCTTTATAAAGATTTATGAATACAGTTTAAAGTTTTATACCTTAGCTATAACCTGTTAGAATAAGTTTAATATGTAGCTTAGTATTATGGATGGTATAAAACTAAAACTCTACTATTCTTCCAGCTACAAATTTCTCACCATTGTGTAAGATTGTGGATCATTCCCAACGTAGTTTTTGAATAAATAAGAACATGTAATTCTAGTAACTTATCTATAATTTTTAAATACTTGGTCACTCTGAAAATTTCAAATAGTATAGCAAAATACGAAGAACCTAAAAAGCACCTGTTTTTATACCACCCAGATTTTTTAAAGTTTATTTATTTATTAGAGAGAGGTAAAACACAAGTCGGGGTGGGGGGAGAGAGAGAAAGGGACACACAGAATCTGAAACAGGCTTCAGGCTCTGAGCTGTCAGTTCAGAGCCTGATGTGGGGCTCAAACCCATGAACCATGAGATCATCACCTGAGCCGAAGTTGGGTGCTTAACCAACTGAACCCCCCCACCCAGATATTTTTGTGAATCGAATTACCGTCATAAACACAGTAAGTGAAACTGTACCTGGTTCCTACACTCCTCTAGAGTTAATGCACTCGTCTGAACTCTGGTTCTTATTTTATAAACATGAGGGGTTTTGTGGGCAGTATAGTATGCTATGCTATGCATTGAGATAGCAGACTTATTTCCTTAGTCAAAAAAGCCTAAAAAGGTATTCGTGAACCATCTGTCCTTGTTCTGCATCCATGTGAGCTTCAAAGTGGATCCGTTCCCAGTTGACACTTCAGATGAGGCCACAGACCTGATCTGACAGCTTGCTTGCATCTGGACCCACAGAAACTGTAGGGTAAGAAATGTATATTGTTTTAAGCTGGTAATTTGGGGGAATTTATGTTGCAGCAATAGATAATTAATATCCGAGTTGAGGGGATTTATCCACTTTTATCTGTATCTTGTTCTCGGGAACTTCTTCAAACGCTGGTGATCACATGTAGAAGCAGAGCGTGTAATTTCTCAAGAAGACAAAACCAAAGCTTGGGGTATTTTATCTCCTAAAAAAAGTGCATTGTGATACTTGGTAATTCTCTCAAAAGATGGTCCTTATCTAAAATGGTAATTTTGGGCTAACATGTTAAAATAATCCCTTTCCTGCTATAAAATCTTCTCATAAGTTATTTGATATTAAGAGAAAAGTGAGAAATGTACCAACTGGAACTTAGAGCCTCAAGACATAATCAATTGGTATTTAACTGAAATCTTTCCTTTTCCCTGAGAGCAATTCTCCAGAAGTTACAAAATAAATAAATAATCAGCAGTTCATAGAGTGCTTTTAGAAAACTTGTGATTTACTTGATACCGTGTGAGCCCACTTAATAAATGTCTTAATCTTGTGCACTTGTTTATTGCAAGTTGGATTTTAACAATGAAATAGCATATTTACTACTCACATGTGCAAAAGGACAAACCCAAAAATGTATTTAATTATTTTTCTATTTTCTATTTTTTAATAGTTTATTTCTATATGATTTGTATATCTACCTATGAACTAAGATACATTTACATGCACAGTGGAAAGAATAAGTCTGAAAGATGTCCATTTGTTCTAGATCAATTAGCATTAAATTTAAGTATCCATTTCCTCGTTCCCAGACAAAAAGGGGACGATTGAATTACTCCCATCTATTAGGAAATCCGTAAGGACAGGAAGTATATTTTCATTGTTCCAGCCTCAGTAGACCAGGATTTTTGCCAAATAAGGGAATGAATGAATGAGCATATCTTTGATTTCTCTTGCCAAAGCTGTGCTATTGTCTCCACGTTTTAACTTCTCTTAAGCTTTTAAAAACTCAGCAGATTGGGTAACCAAACTCCAATTGTTCAGACATGAAAAATCAAGGGTAAATGTGCAAGCTCTACAAAATTTAAAGAAAGAAATTTGTTTTACGGCATGTTAAAATTTTTTGGTTGATGTCAAAGTTACTTTGGGAAGCAACATTTATCTTTATAACCTCACCAACTTAGGAATGCATTTTAGACTCAGTAAAACACAGGGATCAGCCTCTGCTCCATAGGAGAGAAAATGTAACCTGTTCCAAATATGTAGTTTTAAGATGGGGATATTTAAACTAGCAAGTAATACCATTTATTAAGCTCCACCTCATACCAGAGAACCAAAACATTTATACTAATGTATTTACTTAATCTTCACAGCAATTTGACAAGTAAATATTTGTATATCTATGTTAAACATGAAGAAATTGACATGGAAGAGTTTGAGTAAATTACTCAATATCAAACAACTGGCAAGAACCTGACTGCAAGTTGATTTCAATGCAAAGCTCTTTCAGGTCCAAGACTAATTACTGAGTTTCCTTGACTAAAAAATCCCATTGACAGTGAGATTGAGGGCGAGCATTTAGGGGAGAATGGAGCAAAACACTCAATGCAAACATAGATAATGTCACTGATTGATGGCAATAATATACATTTAGACTTACAGTTAGATAACTTCCTCCTGTAGACTCACATATACAAAAAATCAGTGTGTAAACTTTTTGCACATTAAAACTATCAAGCTCTTTTTGAATCAATTTTGGTCATTGACAGTAAAACAACATCACAATAATTAACTAATTTTCATAATTTTCACTCTTGGTCTCTTTGGCACTCATGCTCAGAGTAACAATATAATTGCTAAGGTTTCCTGCAGATCACCAGGGTTTTATTTATATTTCTTAATTAATTAGATTCATAGTTTCAGTTACAGGGGTAAGAGGTTTAATTAAAAAGTATATTTTTTAAATTTAAGTATAGCCGACACACAATGCTACATTAGTCTTAAGTGTACAACACAGTGATTCAACATCTCCATACATCTTAGCAGCATTAATTTGAGATTCATGTCGATCTGTATTTGAATCCAAGATCTGCAATTACGTGTATTTGAGCTACTTTCTTCTCAGGCCAGGTTAGGTCGTGCCTTGATATAAAATGCCACCAACATGTCAGTGGCTTGCAACGGCAAAGCTTTATTTCTCCCTCAAGCCACTTGTGCATCTCATGTTTGCTGCCTTGGTGTTGCCCATCATTCAGGGTTAGAGTCTGTGACATTTAAACCAAGACTGAAGGTGAAGTGGGAGGGCGGTGGATGTGCCTGGAGAAAAGTCTTCCAGGCGGAAAAACAATGTGAGCAAAGGCCTGGGATTGGCGAGTTAAAAATGAAAGGAGTTATGTTTTAGAGGGTATGTGTTCTAGAAGCCACATGGAGTCCTTGATTTACTAAATAGTTCTGCAATCCCAAGTAATCTACTTTAACTCTCTGAAACTCAGTCCTCATCAAATGAAGAGAATAACAGCAACACTTTAGTATCATATGTATATTCATTAAGTAAGATAATACCTGTGGAGAGCACCTGGCTGGCTCAGTCAGTTGGGCGTCCAACTTCAGCTCAGTTCGTGATCTCACAGTTCGTGAGTTCGAGCCCCGTGTGGAGCTCTGTGCTGACAGCTCAGAGCCTGGAGCCTGCTTCAGATTCTCTGTCTCCCTCACTCTCTGCCCCTCCCTTGCTCACATTCTGTCTCTCAAAAATGAATAAATGCTAAAAATTTTTTTTAAGATAATACCTCTGAAAATTTCTATCTCATGGCCTGGTACATATTGAATAACACTTTCTGTATATTTTCCTTTTCAGGATGGGAAACTGTGCCAACTATCAAATGGAAACATAATGGAAACATCAGTCAGACTCTCAACACACACCCTCTCTGCTCTCAAGGTGAGGTCAAATAAAACTGGGAACTAGATACTTTGTGTTGACAAGCAAACCATTGCAATTCAAAAAGCTTTGCTTCCCTTAATGTGTTTTATGTTTTTTCAACTAGACAAAAATTTTTTTTCGGTATCCATAGACAAGCCCTTCTCTGGATTCTACAGGAATATCAAAGCAAGTAAGACCTAGTTTCTGAAGATTTGTAGATCTCACAACCTAATGAGAGAGACAATACAAACCATACTGACTTTGCTTGGCTCCTGTTTGCTAAGTGGTCCCATCTAGACATAGTCTGTTCTAAAGTAAATTTCGGGGGGTTTTCAGCCATCACAATGAATGCCTATTTATGTCATTGTTCTCGTCCAGTAAAGATAGCCAGCAAAAATAGACACATTCCAATTATCTTTTTTCGTTCTCATTATTTGAGTTGTCATGATAACTGAATTAGGCTGACTAATTAGTGTGACTGACTGATTCATTTAATTAAGTTATTATAATGACTAAAAGAACCCTCAATTAAATCAAATGCTTGATTTAATGATGCTGTATTCTTGGGTTGACACAACCTCTCTAATAGAAGGGACACAATAGAATATTTAAAAGATTGGATATTTACACCCAAAAAGAGCTTTCTTAAAGGCAGGAAAGTATTGGTTTTAGTCAGCAGCTATAATGGATTACAACATCTGATAAATAAAAATAATGCAAAACTTTTCTCTCTTCTGTGTTCAACTTCATAGAATAAGACATAAAAGACTTTTCACTGAAATGATTTTATTCTTTCTACTTAATGCCCTTCTATTACAGAGTTGCAAAGCTTTTCAAATTCAAAAGTAAATGGGAAAAAATTTTTTAAATACACATTTTTGCCTGCTTCGTGTTATCCTAGACTTGGGTATTGATTGGTGAGGCACAGGGAGTTCTTTATACCTCTTTCTTGAATTATGTGGCATCAACTCTAGAGTTACCTCTTCCACTTAGTAACTGAAAATAGGAATGGAAGGAATAAATTTCAATTTGCTGGTAACCCACAAGAAGTTCAACTTTCATGGTTTTGCTTCCTTTAACCTTGAATATGGTATGCATCATTAGGTAGTGTGAGAGAGACACCCAGGACTCCCCAAAGAGCCAGTGTTCTCTACTGTACTGAAGGGAGTCAAAATACGGGAGCTGCTTGGGTCCCCTGAGTCACTACTTAGAGAAGAGCCAGGATCGCGTGATCCGCATGTGACAGTGAACATGAGCAAGAAAAACACCTTTGCTGCAGCAAGTGCCTGAGGTCTGGGGTTTATCTGTGACTGCTAGCTAGCCTCACTGCTTCAGACCCCCTTGTGGCTGAGCCTCGTGGTGCTTACCAACACTGAGTCATCCCTTCACCCCTGCAGGTGGGGTGGGGCCAGGTGTCTGAGTTCTGTGGGGCCTTCGTGGGAGCTGTACGAACCACCTGGTTGAAAGACATCATCGGGGCGCCTGGGTGGCTCAGTCGGTTAAGTGCGCAACTTTGGTTCAGGTCATGATCTCACGGTTCGTGGGTTCAAGCCCCGTGTCAGGATTTGTCCTGACAGCTCAGAGCCTGGAGCTTATCTACAGATTCTGTATCTCCCTCTCCCTCTGACCTTCCCCTGCTTGCTCGCTCTCTCGCTCTCTCTCTCAAAAATAAATAAAACATTTAAAAAAATTGGAAGACATCATCACTTGAGATGCACCCTTGAGGCTCTGCCTGAAGGCTGCAGCGCTGCCGCTGGGCGTTAACCGTTCTTCCTCTGCGGTGTGACTCCTGGACATTGAACACGTTTCAAACAGGACAAGAACGTTTCTTGTGAATATAGAGGAGTCTGCTAAGACACCTCTGATGGAGAACTACTGTCTGTCGATATCAGGAAAGGAATTTGGCTGTATCCTCATAAACGCTGGGATGCTCAAACAACAGAGACATGTTGTCCTCTGAGACATCACATACAGAGCATGGAAAAAGGTAGGTTCTGTTCAGAACAATGAAATAATTATGCTCTAATGAAGTCTGATTAATAAACTGCTCTATGAGGCAATACAAAAGTCACAGGTAAAAGTGATGTAGTAGAAGCTGCTAAAATTTGGGACAGCACTAACGTTGACACTTGACTGTGCTGGTCAGTCGATCCCACTCCCCTCAGGGTGTTATCCCACTGGAGAGAAACTCTCCTAAAACTTTAAACTTGACGATGATAAATTCACAATGGTTCTTTTTTTATGTTTATTTATTTATTTTTTTATAGTTTATTTTCAAATTGGATTCCAGATAACACCCAGTGCTTCTCCCCACAAGTGCCCCCCACCATGACCATCACCCCCTTCCCCCTTCCCCCTCCCCCTTCAGTCCATGGTTCTATTCAACAGTCTTTCATGATTTGCATCCCTCAGGCTCCCCAGCTCTCTTTCCCCCTTCCTCTCACAATGGTTCTTAAATCACTCCACAGATGTATGCCGCCGGGCCCAGAAAACTATGGATCAGGAAGGGAAAACAATTGTAAAGTAAGTACAAACACGGGAGGAAGTCCGCACTGCAGTTATGGGATGATGTGGCCATTTAAAGCCATACCAACCCCTTGCTGCTTACTTTAAATGTTTGGAACCTGCTCATTTCGATTGTTTATCTGATTATACACTATTGCAAGACCAACAATCACCATCAAACAAACAGTGATAGTGATTGTTTTGTCAATAGAATGCCTTGAACACAGGTCAGGGACTTGAGCTGTGCAGGAGGGTTCATTCCCATAGCCCTGAGTGTGGCCTGGGTATTTTGCTGAGGTAAGAATTTTCTCTTTATTGCACTGACCCCTGGTTTTGACATCTACTGATTAATAAGTTGCTCTGTGACCATGAGTCTGAGGCAAGTTTCAGGTGGTGTGTACTTGATTGTCAGCACTGTTTACTGATAAAACTGAGTCTCAGTGACATTCCAGAAGGTTCCACCACTGGAGTTGGTTGAATAGCAAGAATGTGCCTGCATACCCAGCAGGGGATACAGAGTCCTGATGAGACTCCATCTTTGGATCCCTGGTCTGAGGTGCTCTGTGTACAAGCAGGGGTCCCTGAATGAGAGAGAAAAAGCATGTGCTGGTATCACCCTGCAGGAGGGCCATTGGCGCTCATCCCTCCTTATATATTTTTTAAATGTTTATTTACTTCTGAGAGAGAGAGTGAGTGGGGGAGGGGCAGAGAAAGAAGGGGAGACAGAATCTGAAGCAGGCTCCAGGCTCTGAGCTGTCAGCACAGAGACTGACACGGGGCTTGAACTCACAAACCACAAGATCATGACCTGAGCTGAAGTTGGACACTTAACTGACTGAGTCACCGGGGCGCCCCTGCACTCATCCCTCCTTGCCTTCCAAACTCCTTGCTATGAGGCCGCTTCTGGCTGTGATGAGTATCTACACTTTCATGCTGTTGCCGTGTTGGATCTTCTTTCTATAATAATCTGAATTTTTGTAAGCATGGCTGGTATGAGCCCTAGGAATCTTCTTTAGTGATCGAAGCCTACCTCATCGCCACGGGGAGTGCAGCTCCTGTCTCCCAACTTTCTGGCACGGTGCCTGGCCTGTGGGATGCATCCACTAAATATGAAACGACAAAAGAATCTGCATACCCTTCCTTGGTGGGGAAGATGACAAAATGATTTAAATAAGCAGCAGTCAATTTAATTAAGCCACGGTGCTTACCAAATTTTTTATCTTCAAAGAAAATCTTTAAACCCCACTGGAAAGAAAGAACACCTCCACGGTCTGTTTATAAATAGTTCATCATTTGTCCTTAAATATTAATAGCTTATATTTATTGAGCTACTCTGTACCAGGCACTGGGCCAAGCGCTTCATATTTATCTTTCATTCATCCATTTGTGTTTCTAGCAAATATTTGTTAAGTACCTATTTGATAGCCAGTAATGTTTTGATCCTAGGAATACATCTCCTTCATCTCAGCCACCTTGTAAGTTGAGTACATCTCCTCATTTTACAGATAACGAAACTGAATGTTATTGGAGTTGACTGGAATCAGATTATAACAACAACGTTAGGAATTTAGTTTCATTCTGATTCTTGTCAAAACTATGCTTGGTCTTTCTTAGCCACAGGACCCTCCCTTGAAAAATGGACAGGATCAAATTCTGCCAACCTCACAGGGGGGTGACTAAGGACCAAAAGAGATAGTGTAGATCAAAATGATTTGTAAGACGCCAAGGCACTATATGCCGAAGGACAACTTCCGCACACAAAATAAGTGAGATATTTCTGAAATCGTTTTCATTGTTTGCTTTTCCTATTTAAGAATCAGAGGTGATCTATTAGAAGGAAGTGGCATAAGGATGCTTCTTCTAAGAAGAGCAGTTTCAAAACCAATAGCCAAAATCTTTATTATTTCAAGACAGATAGTGTCACAGCCACAGAGTCATGCCAAGGGTAGTGTTGCCATCAACACGAAAAGCTCTTGAATCTGGCTGTGTTTATGACCCATGCAATTTTATTTGGCATTTGACCTTAAAAATCAAAAGTCACGGTTGTAGGTCTCAATCAGAGTGACTCTGCCCAAAGGCAGAAAAATGAATTTAATGACCTTCTGAATCCCATCCCTACAGACTTAGAATTGCCTTGTCTGTAAAATGTTTTCTGAAATAATTATAGTAGAACATCTACCAGGATGAGTAGATGAGTTTCAAAAATGTAAACTGACTATGAGCACAAACTAGAAGGTTTTATTTGACTGTTTTTCCAACATCCCTACTTGAATTTAGAAAAAGAAAGATAGACAGTGCTCTTTTTTTTCATTTAAAATAAGATTTCCAAGTTACAGAGCATCTTAAAGCTTATACAATAGCAATTATCTTGTAATTAAAAATCAGATGGTTACTGGTCATAAATGTCATGGAAAAGACTGCCTGTCTGATGGATGGTCTTTAAGAGCCATTGCTAAGCACTGGAAATGGATAAACAGTTTTGAGTTATAGAAAATCTTCTCATTGGGACAAAACTTAATTTAAAAAGAAGAATGCATTATTTACAAAACATTTCAGGCTTGTGTATGAGTTTCCAAAATCTGACTAGAGAACAAGGGAACAAAGCAGGGAACAGAGGAGCTGGTTGGTTACCCACCCCTTGGTGGTTCTGGAGTCTTATTTTTATTTGCACTTGATTTTCCAAATGCCTGCTACCAGGAAGTAGTTGAAAAAGTGAACATTTTCTGTGTGTCCAAAAGGAATTCAGAATAATAGCTGCTATTGGATATCATGGGTTGAATTGTTTCCCTCAGAAAGACAATTTGAAGTCTGAATTCCCAGTGCCTCAGAATGTGATCTGATTTGGAAACAGGATCTTTACAGAGATAACTGAGCTAAAATGAGGTCATTAGGGTAGGCCCTCCTCCACTGTGACTGGTGTCCTTATAAGAAGGGGGAATTTGGACACAGAGACAAGCACACAGTGGGGACCATGTGAAGATCACAGTTGTGTTGCCAAAAGCCAGGGACCATCTGGGGCTACCAGGAGCTGGAAGATGCAAGGAGTCTTCCTCTACAGACTTTAGAGGAATCACGGCCTTGCTGTCACCTTGATTTCAGACTTCTAACCTCCAACCACGAGGCAATCAATTCCTCTTGTTTTAAGCCATGCAGCTGGTGCCAGTTCGTAACAGCAGTTCTAGGGAATGAACACAAGGATCTATTTAAAGAGATCAACTTGGTGTGGTCAGTAAGAGGGTGGACTTCAAAGTCAATTATTCATTCAGCCAACATTTTTCTGATTTCCCCTGAGAACATGGGGACAACACAGTCAGGCAGGGTCCACCTTTCACAGAGCTCACATCGAGGCTGAGGAAGACAGAAAAAGAACAAGTAGACAAATACAAAAAGTGAGCTCAGAGCTGGTGATTGCTGCAAAGAGAGAGAAGTAGAACAATAGCTAAAGAGAGCAATGGTTGGGTGTTTTCAAAATGTCTCTGAAAAGTGACATTTGAGTATCAATGGTGGAAAGAATCTAGACACATGAGTATCTGGACAAAGAGTATTCTAGGTAAAGAGATCAGAAGGAGAAAGGCTGTTAAGTAGGAGCAAGCCCACTGTGTTCCAGGAACAGAAAAAAAAAAAAGTCTGGCAAAAGAGTTCTAAATTCAGGAGACAGTGATAAGAAGGAAAGTGTGAATGGCTAGTAAGACCTAGTAGGTCATGGTGAAGATGTGGATCTTGACCCATGGATAAAAGAAAATCATGGAGGCATTTTAAGTAAAGGATTGCTGTGACTTATGTACATCTTTAAAAATTCTCACTGCAGTGCAAAGATAAATGTTGGTGAGGAATAAAATTAGGGAGAATCAGCAGTAAAAGTAAGAGAGAAATAGAGTGGGGCTAGCAGGAAAGAGAGCAAGCAGAGATAACAGTGGTCAATGTGGGAAATACTTAGTTAGACACAGGACTGGCTGACAGATTTAGTCTAGTTGGAGAAGTATAGGAAAGAAGGGTCATGGGAGCCTGCTTGGGATTCTCTCTAAAATGAATGAATTAATGAATAAAATATCTGACCTAATATACATATAATAGTAAATCTATATACACCAGGCCAGGTCAACTGTAGAAAATGTGAAGATAAGTGTAGACATGCTTTTGGTGTCCAGCAAAGTTGTTTAATTCATAGTTTGTATATTCATAAACCCAAAAGGATCTTTCAACATCACAACTTTGTAAGGCTTTCTTTAGTAAAAAGTCTTTTTTGATGTTTAGTATTCAAAAAGTCATTCTGATGTTCATTTCAGGCAAAATAAACATTTTGTTCTTACTGTTAGAAATTATGAACTATCTGGAACAGGTGATTGTCCTGTTTCATACTTTCAGCTCCAGGAAAATGTAACCTCACTTGAAAATGGAAAGGTTTGCAGAGAGTCTGAGAACAGGTTTGTTTTTTTTTTGTTGTTGTTGTTTGGTTTTGTTTTGTTTTGTTTTTGGTAAAGGGTTTGTAGAGAGTCTTGGAACAGACACATTGTATTGCTTCTCCTAATTCTCTCTTTATTGATCATATAATTTAGACAGAAGCCCTTATCAAAAGTTTCTCCCAAATTATAATGAGTTTTCTCCATCAATATACAAAAAATATAACTAAAAAGTGCTTCATGGGAGCATATTTCCTTTTAGCCCATACCATTAATATTTTTCTCCACTAGTAAAAATTTCTTTATCAGATATGCTAATAAATTAAATTGCCTACCAGTTCCTTCTCAAGGAAGTTACTATACTCAGGCTTGTTGAAGGGATAACACTTAGAAAATCATGCAACACTCAATTCTGCCTCCCTTTTTCCAAGGCAGGCATATGTGTGTATCCATGCAGAACTTGTTTCAAGATTAAGGAATAATTAGGACACCTGAATGGCTCAGTTAGTTAAGCATCTGACTCTTGGTCATGACCTCAGGATTCGTAAGATGGGGTCTCATATCGTGCTCTGCCCTAACAACGTGCAGCCTGCTTGAGATTCTCTCTCTCCCTCTCTCTCTCTCTCTCTGCCCCTTCCCTGCTCTCTTTCTCTTTCTCAAAATAAAATAAGTAAACATAAAAAAAGATTAAGGTATAATTGTGGGCGCTCGGGTGGCTCGGTACGTTGAGCGTCAGACTTCAGCTCAGGTCATGGTCTCATATCTCATGAGTTCAAGCATCTGGCTCACTACTGTCAGTGCAGAGCCCACTTCAGATCCTCTGTCCCCTTCATTCTCTCTATGCCTCTCCCTCGTTTACACATGCTCTCTCATAAATGAACATTGAAAGAAAGATTAAGGTATAAATGACAGTCAGTAAAATGCATAGATTGAAGCATCCAGTTTCGTGGTTTCGACAGTCATACATGTATGTGATATAGTGTATTTCCCGAACCATGGAGAGCTCCCTTGGGCCCCTCTTGACAGCTAATCCCTTCAGTCCCACTCTTGTCCAAACACTTTCTAATTTCTATCCCCGTAGACTAGTTTTTCCTGTATTTGGATTTCATTATATGGAATAATCCAGTGTATTTTCTTCAGAACTTGTGTGATTTTTTTTCACTCCGTAGAATATTTTTTTATTTTTTTTTAAAGTTTATTTATTTTTGATATATAGAGAGAAACAGACTGTGTGAGCAGGGAGGGACAGACAGAGGGAGACACAGAATCCAAATCAGGCTCCAGGCTTCGAGCTGTAAGCACTGAGCCCAAGGAGGAGCCAGAACTCACAAACTCTGAGATCACCTGAGCCAAAGTTGGCCACTTAACAGACTCAGCCATCCAGGCGCCTCGTCCACAGAATATTTTTTAAACTAATTCATGTCATTTATAGAATCTGCAGTCTATTCTTTTTGATTGCTTATTAGCTTATATTGAACATTATTCTTTGGTGAAGTATCTTCTTATGACTTGTCAATTATTTTGTTGGGTTATTGTCTTCTTACTGGTAATTTATAGATGGAACATGAATTCTTTATCAGATATAAGAATTCTGAATATATTTTCACAGTCAGTGGCTTATGTATTTATTATTCTGGTGGCATATTTTAATAACCACAATTTTTAAATTTTTATGAAGTCCAACTTATTATTTATTTCAATATTAGTGCATTTTGATTGAGTGTAAGTAATATTTGTCTACTCTGAGGCTAGAATGTTCTCTATGCTTTCTTCTAGAAGCTATTGGATTTCACCTTTCATCATTATACCTATAATACCTCTCAAGATTTAAGAATGGAATAAGGCAAGGCTCAAACTGTATGTGTGTGTTTGTGTGTGTCTGTGTGCATTTAAGTCAGGTTTATTGACATGCAGCTTACATGCTTTTTTAGGTATGCTTGATGAGTTTTGATAAATGTATACATTTAATCTATGCCACAATTGAGTTATAGAACATATTTATCAATTCTATTTTCCAGACACATTTTCAGTCACTCTTACTCTTTCTTGTACCCTAAACTCCTGGAAACTGCTAATATATTTTCTCCCTTTTTAGTTTTGCTCTTTCTAGAATGTCCTTTAAATGGGGTCATGAAGGGGTGTGTGAATGGCTTAGTCAGCTAAGTGTCTGGCTCAGGTCATGATCTCATGGTGTGTGAGTTCAAGCCTTACATCGGGCTCTGTGCTGACAATATGGAGCCTGCTAGGGATTCTCTTTGTCTCTCTCTGCCCCTCCCCTGCTTATGCTCGCTCTCTCTCTCTCTCTCTCTCTCTCTCTCTCTCTTTCTCTCTCTCTCTCTCAAAAAATAAACATAAAAAATAAATTTTAAGAAATGGGATCATGCAGTCCAAAGCTTTTTGTGTCTGGATTAATTCATGCAGCACAGTGCCTTTGACATTTATTCAAATGGTTGCATGTATCCATAGTCCATTCTTTTTATTGCCAAGTAGAATTTGATTTCATGGATTTACCACTATCCATTTGTTCATCGTCAGTTGATGAACATTTGGGTTGCTTCTAATTTGGGGCCATGATGAATAAAGTGTTTATGAACATATGTGTATGGGTTTTTGTGTAGATATATGCTTCTAGTTCTCTAGATGTAAAATTACTGGATCATATGGAAGGTCTATGTTTAAAGTATGGGAGTTTGAACAGGATTGATATTATTACCTCCTCAAATGCTTTGTAAAATTCACCAACAAAGCCATCTGGGCAGGAGTAGTGTGTGTGTGTGTGTGTGAATATTTATAATTATGAATTTAATTTCTTTAATAGTAAGGGCTATTCAGGTTATTTTTTTCCACAAGTGAATAAACTTTTTTACCTTACACCTTTCAAAAACTGTATACTTTTCATCTAAGCTGTAGAATATGTTGACATAAAGTTGTTCCTAAGATTTTTAAACCTTTAATTTAAATCCAAGTTAGTAAACATATAGTGTAATAACAGTATCAGGAGTAGAGTTTAGTGATCATCACTTACGTACAACATTCAGTGCTCATTCCTCAAGTGCCCTTCCTAATGTGCATCATTCATTAAGCCCATCCCCCCACCCAGCACCCCTCCAGCAACCCTCAGTTTGTTCTCTGTATTTAAGAATCTCTAATGGTTTGCCTCCCTATCTGTTTTTATCTTATTTTTGCTTCCCTTCCCCTATGTTCATCTCTTTTGTTTCTTAAATTCTGCATATGAATGAAATCAAATGATATTTGTCTTTCTCTGACTTATTTTGCTTAGCATAATACCTTCCAGTTCCATCCATGTTGTTGCAAGATTTCATGGCAAGATCTCATTGTTTTTGATCACAGAGTAATATTCCATTGTATATTTATACCACATCTTCTTCATACATTCCAAGTTGCTGTGCCAGTTTGCATTCCCACCAACAGTGCAAAAGTGTTCCCCTTTGTCTGCATCCCCACCAACATCTGTTGTTTTCTGAGTTGTTACTTTCAGCCATTCTGACAGGTGTGAGGTGATACCTCATTGTGGTTTGGATTTGCATTTCCCTGTTTCCTGTCTTACATTTAGGTCTTCCATTCAGTTTGAGTATTTTTGTGTATGGTGTAAGAAAGTAGTCCAAGTTCATTCTTCTGCATGTCTCTGTCCAGTTTTCCCAACATCATTTGCTGAAGAGACTGTCTTTTTTCTGGTGGATACTCTTTCCTGCTTTGTCAAAGATTAGTTGGCCATATATTTGTGGGTCCATTTCTGGGTTCTCTATTCTATTCCACTGATCTGTATATCTGTTTTTTTTTTTCAGTACCATACTATATTGATGATTACAGCTTTGTAATACAACTTGAAGTCTGGAATTGTGATGCCTCCTACTTTGGTTTTCTTTTTGAGGATTCCTTTGTTGATTTGGGGTCTTTATAGTTCCAAACAAATTTTAGAATTATTTGCTCTAGCTCTGTGAAGAATGCTGGCATTATTTTGATATGGACTGCATTGAATGTGTAGATTGTTTTGGGTAGTATTGACATTTTAAGAATATTTGTTCTTCCCGTCCATGATTTATCGATGTCTTTGTGTCTTCTTCAATTTCTTTCATAAGCTTTCTATAATTTTCAGTGTATGGATCTTTCACCTCTTTGGTTAGGTTTATGCCTAGGCATTTTATGTTCTTGGTGCAATTGCTTCATTATTGGTGTATAGAAATGCAACCAATTTCTGTGTATTGATTTCATATCCTGCAACTTTGCTAAATTCATGGACCAGTTCTATTCGTTTTCTGGAGGAGCCTTTTGGGATTTCCACATAGGGTACTGTTTCATCAATGAAAAGTGAAAGTTTGACTTCTTCCTTGACAATTTTGATGCCCTTTCTTTTTGTTGTCTGGTTGGTGAGGTTAGGACTTCCAAAATTATGTTGAACAACAGTGGTGAGAGTGGACATGATTGTCGTGTTCCTGACCTTAGGGAGACAGCTCTGTTATTTCCAATTGAGGATATTAGCTGTGGATCTTCTGTATATGACCTTTATGATCTTGAAGTATGTTCCTTCTATCCCTATTTTTTGAGGGTTTTTTTCTTTATCAAGAAAGAATGCTGTATTCTGTCAAATGCTTTTTCTGCATCTATTGAGAAGTTCATGTGGTTCTATATCCTTTCTTTTATTAATGTGGTGTATCACGATTAATTTGTGGGTATTGAACCGGCCCTGCAACCCAGTAATAAACTGCACTTGAATAATTGTAGTGAATAATTCTCTTAATATATTGTTAGATCTGGTTGCTAGTATCTTGCTGATAATTTCTGCATTCATGTTCATCAGGAAAATTGGTCCATAGTTCTCTATTTTAGTGGGGTCTTTGTCAGGTTTTGGAATCAAGGTAATGCTGATCCCAAATGCTTAATAAAATTTGTTTGGAAGTTTTCCTTCTATTTCTATTTTTTGGAACAGCTTCAAAAGAACAGGTAGTAATTCTTCTTTGGACAATCTGGAATAAATGGACAGATTCCTAGAAACATAAACTTCCAAAGTGAAACAAGAAGAAATATAAAAATTGAAAAGACCCATAATCAGTAAATGAATGGAATCAGTTATCCAAAATCTCCCAGTAAATAAGAATTCAGGGCTGGATGGCTGTGTAGAGGAATTCTGCCAAACATTTAAAGAAGAGTTAATACCTATTCTTTTGAAGCTGTTCTAAAACATAAGATTCCTTTATTATCTTTTTAATGTCTTTAGGATCTAAAGTAAAATCCTTTTCTTTTAGGTGTGGTAACTTGAGTCTTCTCTATTTTTTGTTGGCTAAAGGTGTACAATTTTATTGATAATTCCAGAGAACTAGTTTTTTATTTTATTGATTTTCTTTTTTGATTTTCACTTTTACATGTCATTGATAATTCATTTTCCCTATTTTGCTGCTTATCTTAAGTTTACCTTGCTCATTTATTTTTTCTGGTTTCTTAAGGTAATTTCTTAAATCAGAGGTTGGCATATTACAGCCCATGGCCTATTTATGCACAGCCTCTGAACTAAAATTGTTTTTTATATTTTAAAGGTTAGTTAAAAAAAAAAAAAACAAAGAACAGTCAACAGAGATTATGAGTCACAAAGTGCAAAATGTTTACTATTTGGTCATTAATTTTCAAATTTTACCAATTCCTGGCTTAGATCATTTATTTGAGTCTTTTTAAATATCAGCATTTAAAACTACAAATTTCCCTTTATTCACTGCTTTAGCAGGACCCCACAGCTCTGTTACAATCGTTTTTCCTCTCCATTTGAATAAAAGATTTTCCAATTTCCCTTGTGATTTCCTTTTTGCCCTAAGGATTATTAACCAGTGTTTCTTAATTTCCAAATGTTTGGTTATTCATTTCTATCTAGTTAAATCCTGCTGTGGTCAGAAATGTCTTGCAATGTGACTGTTTGTTAGCAAAGAAAAATCCCTGCAGTCTTTCTTTGAACCTTGAATTTGATGGTAATGTCTACTCCAATGACTTTAGTGGGGAATTGTTTAAAATAATTTTAGCATATCATAATGTCATTTATAAATAGGTGAATAAGTTAACTAGAAATGAAGTTGATTCTAAAACTGAATGATTTTGAAGCTCCAAAATTTACGAGTTGAACTCATAAAGCTTTGATTTTTCATTATCACTTTCTGTCTTTTTCTTTTACTTTGCTATTCCCAGACAATATTAATTCTGCAGAGGCAACATTATAAAAAGAATATCATCCTGTTTAATTTTAATCTGAATAAAATTATGAAAAGATTATTAAACAAGATCCTAAATAAAGCCAAACTATCAACAATCTAGAATCATCAAACATTTTGGTTTCTTTGAGAGTACATTTGATGCTAACAGATTAGTTTATGACTGTTCAGTATCTTGGCCGTTCCCTTTTTTCACATCTAAAGCAAGTAATGGGTTCTTTATTCAAATGGATTTTCAAGAAAAGAAATAGCATTTTTACTTGATTTGACAATATTGAAATTGGAATTCCAGAAAGATATTTTCTGAAATGGCTAGATCAACTGCGATGGAAGATCTATTAGTTAATGTTATATGTAAATGCCTACAGCTTCAGAAACCTACTTCATGCAGGGCCTGGAGGGCTCTTTCTGAATTGAGCATCTGGAGAGCCACAGGCTTGGAGCTACATGGTCCAAGTCCCGCTCTCTGGTCCCATGTTTCCTTAGTTTCCACGTATTATAATGCAGTGAGTGAGGTATTTCCCAATGGGGAGCTTCCTGACTCTCCCCCATGCTTAAACTGAATGAGCATGTGTCACCAACACTACAGCAAATAATGTTTGCAAAGTCCTGGTCCCAGGACCTGGTAGCAGCAAGACAATGCTGTTCTATTTAAGAAGTACCTCCAAAGATACAAGACACTCTCCTTTTTTTGTCTCTAACATTGATTAGAGCAAGAAAATTTTGCCATGAGCTCAACTAGAAAATCCACATGAATCAGCAATGACGTTCATCTTTACATTATTTAAAGGCTCATTGACATCAATGAATTTTTCACAGCTCTGAGTTTCAGTGCTGTTAAAACATTTCCCAGGGTAATCAGCAGCCTCAGCAAAGACACATAGATAGACGTTAAGAGGAATCGTACATCCATTATAACTATGGGGGAAGAAGTGATCTGTTCATAAATGATACCACTAGAAGATTTTTAAGCAAGTGCTTCAGAAGTTTTGTAACTAAATATTCATATCTGAAAATTGAGTTTTCCCTTCGCTAAAAAAGAATACTTCTCATACTCAAAATTATTTGAAAGGAAATCCACCCTGCTGAAAACTGGTGACATAATTTTTGAAGCCTTATGTATTCCCATCTTACATTAATGCAAAGGTAAACTAGCAAAGAGCTCTTTTCCTTGCCTATCCAGTGATTTTGGAAATGCTATTATTAACCTAATAGAATGTCTGCACTTATTAATTATGACTTAAAAAGAGAAGATATTAAAATAATCAATGCAAATAGCTACCTAATTCAATTATAAACTTTCACCTTGAACAGCTCTCTCAATGTGTTTTAAAGAATCTGTTTCAGTAGTGATATTTCCAAGTTTCATATACTTATGCAGGATTGGAGACTTTATGGCAATCATTTATATTATTATCATATAAAATATTTAGTTTGTAACATCCACAGTTTGGCCCAGACAAATTTTACTAAGGCATAAAACCAATATAACATATACCTTTCTCCAAGTTATTTCAAGTTAATGCAAGTATGTTCTCCTGCAAAAAGATTTCTAAATCATTGTAAAAATCTAGAATGTTTTTAAAGATCTTCAAAATAAAAAGAGAAAAGCATTGGATTTGGAATCAAGTGCTCCAGGCTTAAATTTTGGCTTTGAGGGCAAGATGCTTTGTAACTCTGCTCACTCCTCCTTGGATAGATTCTAGTTATTCCCTCTGCCTTTGGGGCATTGTGCCAAAGACTGCATGGTCTGAGAGCGACTTTGAGGGCCACACAAGTCATATGAAGCTCAAGAGGCAGAAATTACAAGATTAATTTCAATCAGGAAATTGAAATTGATCCAATCCATACTCAACCCACAAACAATAACCTCTAGGTTTTGAAATATCTCCCTTGAACCTCTTTTATTAATTTCTTTATTTGGTTAGATTCCTAAGGAAGAGCACAGATTTGTCACAAATAAGTATTTGATAAACTTTTATTAAGTTTTTTGGTTGTATTTAACACAATCTTCCGGAGAGAGAAATTGCTGAGTCAGAAATAAGTTTTTTCTGTTTTTGAGTAAGATTTCACAAGAATTTCTATTGCTTCCTTTCGATAACTTTGCATAGATAATATTGAGCCTATCATGATGATGTTTGTTACTATCCTTTTTATTAGAAAAGTACCCCAAGAACCTTAGTTTGGGGGAAGACAGAATTCTCATACAAAGCATCTGCTGTACTTAGGTTTGCACATCAAGGCCTTTGCACTTGCTGTTCCTCTTCTTAGAGAATTTTCTCCGGGTATCCATATGGATGTGACCTCTGTTCCTTCATATGTCTGTTCAAATCTCACTGCATCACTGAAGTCCTCTTGATGTTCTCCTAGAAAACACCCCTATCCATCTTTCTCCTTGCTTTTGTGCTATAGCCTTGACCTTCTCTGCTAGTATGTATTTGTTTTTGCGTGTTCACTATTTCCTTCACTAGAATGGAAGTTAATGAAGTCACAGACTTTTTTTTATTTGTTGAGTTAATTATTAATCAATGAGAAAAACAACACATATATTTGTATTAAAAGCTTTGGATTGTCTAATTCTACTTAAGAATAACAAAAAGGTATAGTATATTTATAGTATTGCGTGTGTCTGCTCAGACAGTGGCCATTCAGGTCTCTTGTTTTTATTTATTTTTTTAAGTTTATTTATTTATTTTGAGGGGCATGCAGAGAGAGGGGGAGAAAGGGAATCTCATGCAGCCTCCATGCTGCCAGCACAGAGCCTGACATGGGGCTTGAACTCATGAGCTGTGAGATCATGACCTCCACCAAAATCAAGAGTCAGGTGCTCAACCAACTGAGTCACACAGATGCCCTATCAGGCATCTATTAAGTAGCCAAATGGAGATTTTGAGTAGGCAGTTACCTGTGTACTCTCTTTGGAGAGAGGTGTGGGTGAAGATATCGCTGGGGATTGTCAGTGTATATGATGTTCATGTATTCTACAAGACTTGGTTAAGATCACTAGGAGAACAAGTATACGTTAAAATGGGAAGAAGCCCAATGACCAAACCCAGGGCACTCCATCGTTAGAAAGGAGTATGACTCTGGGAACACAGTGTCAGGAGAAGCAACCAAGTGCAGAGAAAGTGAGCAGGCTGCAGTGGGTGAGGATTGGCTGAGGTCCTGCCACCAAGGCTCCAATGTTCTTTATGATGAAATGTTGGGGGACCCTTCTCTCTTTTCTTTGTAGTTGATAGTGTTGGTGTGAAGAGATAGCCAACAGCATCAAAACCTTTCTCCAGGACCTTGCCAAAAGAATCAAAGTCTCTGTCTGGGTTATTCATGCCATCTTGAAGCTAGATGCTCAAATCCAGGACTAAAGAGAGGAGCAGCATTGAAGGAAGGCAAGTAGTGTCTTGTGACAGTAGAGGGAGCAGGCGTAGTGCACAAGCAGGAGATGCAGCCAGGTATTGTTCCGGGAATTTTCCAGTGCTGCGTTTGGAAGCAGAGTCTTCCTGTGTGTTCTTCATTTGTTTCATCAGGTGTGTATCCCTGAGCTTCAGTCAGTAACAGCATAAGTTACCAGTGATCCAGGGTTGACTGGACATGTTTGGTCTTGGCTGAACTCTTTCGCACATAAATTTCCAGTGTCCTTTGGGTTCTCCTTCTCTGTGCTTAGCCAGTGTCATTTGGTTTCTAGATAGGATTGATCTGGCTTTTGAGGTATCAGGGAGAAAGCCTCCCCCTATTCCCTAGTCTCAGCAAAATAATTGCTCACGTGTTCAACGGTTTGCTGCTAACTCTCTTCTTCATGCAAGGGTTGTTGTAAGTCTCTTTCCTACCCATATTTTTGGTCCCTTTGTTAGTCTTCTGCATATGTCCCTCTCTACTCACTAAACTGCTTTGAACATTCTAGTTCCATAAACGAATCAAAGCCCACCAGTGGCTATCGGTCAGAAAGTCATTCGCCTTACTAGCTTGGATGTGGTTTGCCCTTGGCTTTCCTCATAGGAACACAATCCTTGTACATTACCTCTCTATTCTCCTTCCTTGACTCATATCAACTTAACGCATGGCAATGAACCAGCTGCACCTCTTCTTGGTGGTCTTCCTAAGCAATGGACTCTTCGACAAGACCTTTACCTGCAGTCTGCCCTGAGCCCCAATCCTCCTCAGAGGGGCTCCCTTTGTTGAGTAGGTCTCTGCAGGCCCCGGAACCATCTGCGTCGAGAGGGGAGGGGTGGGGTTGGAAGGACCCTGTGGCAGCTCCCTGTTCCTGTGTCTCTCTGCTCACCTTGCCTCACTCTGCCCAGGGCCCTCTGCATATTTCCTTCTCCCAAAGAAACTGGGATTTTTGTCTCTAGTGGCCGTAAGGCACAATCTTCCTGACACCCGTTTGTCGATTTTTAACACCATCCCGAACCTGAAAGAGCCCTGGGATTTTCCTCAGCACTTTTCTAACACTTGCCGGCCTCTGTGTCTAGACTGATGTAATACCTTGTTTTTCTCCCTGTGCGGTTTATCGTCCTGCCTCTCCTTCCTACCCTCCACCACCCTTGGATGAATGGACTTTGTAATTCAAGCCATTCCATTTTATACATTTATTTCTGTTGGTTTTCCATTATTAGAGCTAAAAGCAGACTGCCTCAAGATAGGAACTTTGGGATGAAGAGGATTTTGAGTTAAAAAGCAATTAAAAGGCAGCAGATTCATGAAAAGCTTTTTACTTCCTCTTCAACTGCCTAAAAAGAATTTAGGCAGAGGGTTTGCTCCAGGAAGAGAGCGAGGGATACAAGCAGACAAATGTTCACCTTTAGCCCAGAAGGTTCACCTATAGCCTGAATAGCTTCCATAAGGATCAAATACAATACATGCTGGTTGCTACATTCTTAAAGGGTCTTAGACGGCCTGTACATCTCTCTGATAGTTAATAACTAACTGAATGAGAAATCTTGCAAAAATAATTTTACAAAGAGAAATTTGAAGGCATTTATGATCTAATACTCCCTATACACCAACCCCCACCACCCTTGAGCACTAGACATATAACCACCAGCCTCACACATCAGAACTGGGTCTGTCCCCATGCTACTCAAATAAACTTACTAAGTTGCACCCTAAACTATCTCAAGAACTCTTTCTTAGCGTTGCACTCAGCAGTCCCACAACTCTATCACTATAGTAACTGTGTTGTGTGTTGGAAGCCATTTTCTGAACGCGCTAAGTTGAGAAAACTCCTTGTGAGGTAAGGCAGGTTTGCAAGGCCTCCTGCCATCAGATGGTGACCAATATCCACTCCCACTCAATTATTTTGCTTGAGAACCGACCCTGAAGGTACCTTGTTGGCTGTTATTGGGAGTGACTTGCTCTCTTATCCTAAAATATGCTGATTGTACCTTGTGAAGGAACTTATTGTAGGAACTTCTTCTTTTGTGATTATGGGAGCAAACATTTGCATTTCCTGAGAACCCTGTTTTTCTTATACTTCCCCTTAAGCAAACAGGCTTTTGCCTTTGCTATGCTAAAAACATTACCTTGTATTTGAATGCTGAAGATACTTTCCTTCTCCATATGATAAGCATCTAAATCACCTACATCAATCTACTGACAAAGATAATCCATGAGCCTTCTACCAATCTATGTTCTGGGAAATTTTTACACACCAAAGAAATCTGTCATCAGAAATCCTTGTCTAAGGCAAATGCCACTTCTGTACTGACCCCATACATTTTTTCTATAAATAAAGCTGGCTCGTAGGTCAGTGCAAAGATGCCTGCCTGGTGGTCAGAAAGAAGCTGAGGCTTTCTTGCTCTCTTTCACTGACACTGTCCATCCTTCAGGGAGCCCTGGACCTGCTGGAGCTGGACTCCAGCAGTTATGATATGAATGAGGTAAGTAGACTGGAGGAGCCCAGCGACGCCTGCTTGATCAAAGTCCTCTGGGTCCTCTTGTTGCTAACTGGTCCAGCCAACATTTGTTTACCAAATGTTTACTCTCTTCCCCTTTCTGTGAAGTGCATCCCTTTCCTTCCAAGTTCCAGACCCTTGCCCCTTTCTCTTCAGTTCAGAAAGACATACATGCTTCAGGTTGCCTGTCTTTGGGATTTCATGTCTGTGTGGATTCCCAGCTCATATGGAATTAAATTTGATCTTCTCCTGTTCATCTTTCTCCTGTTAATCTGATTCTTCACTCAACTAGAAGGACCTTAGGGGGTAGAGAAATTCTTCTCCTCTGACACTGTGAAGCCCGTACACTGGATGTGGGGAGTGAAGAAGTATCTTAGTTGTTGCTAGATGCTTGTAATGCAGGTTAGCTTTTGGTCTCTCTTGCTCCTCTGGGGCAGGGGTGGGGAGCAACCTGAGGAGATGGAGCCAGAAGAAAAGCCTTCATACAGAGAGATCTGCTAGATTTTGAGGAATGAATGTCTTGTTTCTCCTGGAAGGAGAAACGGCTTTTCTCACTCATGCTTTAAAATTCTCAAATATCCATCAATTGATGAATGGATAAAGAAGATGTGGTGTATATATACAATGGAATACTACTCGGCAGTGAAAAACAATGAAATCTGGCCACTTGCAACAACGTGGATGGAACTGGAGGATATGATGCTAAGCGAAATAAGTCAGAGAAAGACAGATCTCCTATGATTTCACTCTTATGTGGAAGTTGAGAAATAACAGAAGACTATGGGGGGAGGGAAAGAAAATAATAGTTACAAACAAAGAGGGAGGCAAACCATAGAGGTTTTAAATACAGAGAACAAACTGAGGTGGAAGACAGTGGGAGAGTGGGGAAAATGGGTGATGGGCATGGAGGAGGGCACTTGTGGGGATGAGGACTGGGTGTTATATGGGAGCCACCTAGACAATAAACTATATTTTTAAAAATACACTTAAAAATAAACAAAAAAACCCAAAATGTCACAATTAAACATGAGCTGTCTCCCTTCTACCAAACCCTACAAAAAACAAGTCTGTAACTAGGTACCAATGTAACCTTTGGTAGCTCCCTTTAACTACGGATCTCTGTGGCTTTTTCTGTAAAATGAAGCAAGTAAGCTGATAAATTCCAAGATCTCTTTTAGCTTTGAAATTCTCATCTACCTTTCCTCTCTGTACAAACTGTTCCAGATGGAAAATTTAAATGTGAAGAAATTCTAAGGTCTTCCAATAATGTTCAATAAAGTTAATTTAAAGACATTAAACTTGTAAAAGCACAGCAAACCAATGGCGCTGAGATTTCAAGGTCCAGTTTATGACTTACTGGAAGAAAATTAGGGCAAAAAATAAAGAAGCAAGGATTATGGTTAAAAATAGATAAAGAGTAGGTGGCAGGATATATAACTGTATAGACTTCTGAGAAATATGAAGGCTGACAAATGAGTTTAATATTAAACTGTCAAAGAAAGAGTCTGTAAGGGATAATTGAAGGTCAAGAGTAAGCCAGAGAACCTTTGGCTGAAGAAGCCATAAATATACAGAACAGGAAGAAATACAGGAAATATAAATCTGTTTTAAATGTTTATTTAAACAAATGAAGGCTATAAAGCATGTAATGACTAGAATAAGGAAGAGGGAAAGTAATTAGCATTCACTGAATACCTATTATGTTTCAGGCTTTGGGCCAGGTGGTTTACGTAGCCTACTAATTTAAGAGTTCATTGAAGACTTAAAAAAAGAAACTAGGACAGTCGTGAATAATGACTGTTCATCATGCACAAGCCAGCAAGATTCAAAGACGTCTTGCTTGGTGGTCCTACATTGCGGTAGGACTTCAGCACAGGCTTGTCCTCTGTAGTTTGAAGTTTCTCAGGTGAATGTGACCCGCATCCAAGCTTGAAAATCACAGGTCCAACCCACATCATTCACCCTGGTAGGTTCACACTCAATTGGTGGAAACAGCACATTGCTCTAATTGTGCACAAGAGAGTGGAAGGTTGTGGGGATGTGGGGAGACTCCCCGAAGAGCTGGGAAATGGAAAGGAGTGAGGAAATCAAAGAATTCCCAAAGGCTGGACCAGACCTGGCCACTGAGGAAGTCTTGCTTAGGTGGTGAGGATTTTACCTAGGATGAGACTAGAGAAGAAGATAATGTCCTAATTGACTAATGTTAACTGCTGCTCAGGGTAATATCAGTTATAGTCAAGCAGAGTTGGAGAGGGACAAGGCCCTTAGAAGAGTTATTGCCAAGTACAAATTACCTTATGCCACAGTTCCATCTGGGTTTGTATGCAGGACGCTGAGGGGTGGGCGAGCAGGCACCCCAGGCACATGACAGTGTTGAGGTCCCACAGCAGCTGGGCAGTACTAGGGCGATTCTTAGATGTGTTGTGAGGAGAGAGAGTGGAAGTAACAAGAATTAAGCAGCTCAACAGGGTCCCACACAAAGGAGAGGGGTTCAGAACTCAATGGCTTCCATAGTTACCAGGAGCTGGAGCAAATATGAGATTCAAGTCAGAGGGCCCCTCCTATGAAATGGAAAGACACAGGAAGGTCGAGGAGGGAAACCGAAATCTTGCAGGTACACACCTAGGAATCTACACCAGGACCCCAGCGTCCAGGCCACCCTTGTGTGGAAGACAAGCCCCTGTGCTCCAAAGGCAGGTGACCTGCTCTGAATCCCAGCATTGCCACTATGCTTGTGTGACCTTGGCCGAGTTACTAAACTCCAGGAGCCTAATTTTCTACCCATAGGATGAGACAGAATAACAATGCTACCCTGTAGGGTTTTGGTTAGGATTAACTGAAGTAAGAGATGCGTATTTCACAAGAGCCACTCAAGAGAGTTAGAAAATGTTCCACTGGATTAGCTGTTGTTGTTACACGGAGCTGGTGAGAAACAGTAGCCGGCCAAGGCTGTGGAATTTGGGGGTGGGGTAATAGGAGGTGAGGAAGGGGCGGGAAGGACCTAAAGTGAGCAACCAGGAAATGCAAATTTGAACTACAAGGTTTGTCCTGTTTTCCTGTTAGACCTATGAGTGCAAACATATGGTTTCTGTCCTTCTCTGCCTGGCTTACTTCGCTTAGCATGACACCCTCAAGGTCCATCCACTTTCCTACAAATGGCCATCTTTCATTCTTTCTCATTGCCATGTAGTACTCCATTGTGTATATATACCACATCTTCTTGATCCACTCATCAGGTGATGGACATTTAGGCTCTTTCCAAGTTTTGGCTATTGTTGACATTGCTGTTATGAACATTGGGGTACACGTGCTCCTATGCATCAGCATTTCTGTCTCTCTTGGGTAAATCCCCAGCAATGCTATTGCTGGGTCATAAGGGAGTTCTATGGATAGTTTTTTGAGGAGTCTCCACACTGTTTTCCAGAGCGGCCGCACCATCTTACATTCCCACCAGCAGTGTAGG
>NC_043714.1:5307392-5310359 GCF_006229205.1 Suricata suricatta
AGGGGGGGAAGAGGTGGTGGTGATGGTGGAGGGCACTTATGGGGAAGAGCACTGGGTGTTGTATGGAAAACAATTTGACAATAAAATATTATGGAAAAAAAATTTAAAAAATGAATTACAAGGTTTGAAAAGAAGAAAGGCTTGGAGTTACACAATAAAGGACAGGTTAAGAGGTCTGGATGACAGGCTGTGGAGAAGCAAAGGGCCCGTGGAAGCTGCCACAAAGCACTGAAGCCCCAGTGACTGCGGTGAGGTGGGAACCGCGCCAAAAATAGGATGTATTTCCGGAGAGAGGGTTGCGAGGAAGAAAAGAGTGAGTCAGAGATACTGGGATTTGAACTACAAAGAGACCAGTCGAAGCCCCAGGTGGAGTTTGGGATCCAACCATCTGAGCAGAGAGAGGTGCTGAGGTGGGGGCAGGGGAAAGGAGAGGAAAGCTGCAGGGAGGGAGCACACACCGAGGAAGAGAACATTCCAGACCCAGAGGGGTCAGCTCCGCACATGGAGGACAGTAGAAACAAAGAAGGGACAAAAAGCCATTGCAGCCAGCAGCTGAGTAGAGGGGCACAGGTGGGGCCTGAGGACGCCCAGGAACTCATCCCCCGCATGGGCGCATGGGCGGCGGATGGAAGAAACAGCCTCATCCGCTGGGGCCTTAAGCCTCCTCTTCACTGAAAAGGGAGTTAACAAGTGATCTCTTGGGGACTTTTGTCCTGTGTGGAACCAGAGCGGTGGGGCAGAAACCGGGCTGTGCCGAGTGATAGGCAGAGCTCTTTAAACGGAAGGCAGTGAGGAAACACTCTTTTTCAGAATCTTTAAGGTGAAAGGAACTTGTATAATAGTTTCAAAGACCAGCAAGGCCACAAGAAGGGGGGCCGGGAGCCACAGCTGCAGAGTTCTGACCTGCCTTCCAAGAGCTCACGAAAATAGTGGGCGTGATAGAATAAAATCAGCAAAAGAATCCAATGAGAGATATCCTTTCTGTCAGGTAGTCTCCGTGGAGCATTCTGGTTCTTACAGATCAAACTGAACCCACTAAGACCGAGAGAGGTAGAAAACCCAGGACTATGGGGTGTCTTGGAAACCAAGAAAGTCCTTTTTGGAGAGTATACATATGCATTTAAATATTTTAAGGTTTTGGTTAACTGCTTATGATTTTCCATGGACTAGCAAAAAACTAAGTTAGCACATCCATATGCTGCGGGAGCCTTGAACTTTACATCACATTGTTTGCTCCTCACCATTAATGAAGTCAGTAGGCCACACTCTCAATATATAAGGTGTGCGTGAGATCTCACATTCACGGACATTAAGATGAAATGAAGTTTAATTTCATAAAACTCTAGAATTTCTATGGTGTGTTGTCAATGATAAAGCTAAGAATTTCTTTATTATAAGGTTCTACTTCGCCATAAAATTGTTCTGGGCAAAACTAACCATAAGTCTATGGGCCCTACAATACATGAAAGCACATTTAAGGAAAAATGATTTAGAAAAATCTCAGCAGATAATCATTCAGATCATCTGGTGGGCTTGGGCCTTTAACAAACAGATTTCTAAAAAAAAAAAAAAAAACAGATTTTCTCAGAAAAAAGAAGATTGCTTTTTCACGGATGATGATGTTACTAAGAAAATGTTTTGTGTTCAAGAATGAAAACCTTGGACTTGACAGAAACCTTTTGAATTTTAGCCCTGAAAATCTGCCTGGATTTTGATTTAACACTTACCGAGTTATCTGACATACAGATAGAGACAGACATCTCCAACAGAGCTCCACATGTGAGCTTAGAGTTTCTGAATTTTCTTCTCGCCTTAGGTCACACAGACTTTAGTGTAAGCATAGTTTCCTTCCAAAAGGTAATAATTGGCCCTAGATGGGCTCCTTAATTCACTACAAAACAAAGACAATAAGGAGTCTTAATTTTGGGATTCAGGGAAGTTTCTTCGTTCCTAACCCATGGAAAGTTAATAACAACTGGTTTTTGGTTTTTGGATTGTGTTTGTGTGTGTATGTTTATTGATTGATTGTTTATAAATCATCTCAATATAAATCATTTTCTCTTTATAATCGTGCTGAGATGTAGACACTATCCTCATTTTCCTGTGCATTTTCTACTTCACACAATCTATTCACTTGTTCATTCATTTATTGAACAAACATTTGTTGAGGACAAAGGAAGGAAATACAAAAAGCATGTCTTGGGCACAACCTAATGAGCTCCTATACAAAAGTTTGGAAAAAAAACCCCAGATAGTTGAATGTTCTTAGTCATAATCCTCTGAAAATGACCCCTAGTATCTCTAGCAAACTAAATGGGAGACTATTAGTGTGGCATTATAGTTCTGGCCTGGTTTTACTAAGAAACAGAATGGAAATAAATACAATATGTCAGTGCAATATTTTCTGGAATGCTAAGGTGATTAGAATGGGAGATGGAAACAAAAGATTCTGAGGGACAGAGAAATTTGGAGAGGAGACAGCACGAAGGGGAGAGCAGGAGACGGGCCAGTAGAGACCGTCTGAACATATGAAACTTGGCAATAATTCTTCCACCTGGGTCCATGTCTTGTCAGGAAATGAGTGACCACCTCCTCGGAATCTACCAGCATGATATCTATCCTGAAATTTAAAATGGACACTATCTTGGAAATATTCAGAACATGTGGTTGACATAGACATGCAGTTGTCCCTCCAGGGCTGAATTAAATGTTGAACCCATGGACTTTTAGTTGGTCGGACCTTTAAAATTTCTCCAAGGTCTTTAGACTCACATGAATTAATATAGTGAAGTTTGGATCATTTTTTTTAGCTTGTGATTTTAATCTGTTTTAAATTAAAACTAGATTAATGTTCTAGAAGAACTGTTGGTTCTCAAAATGTAAGTGTGCATTCTCTATACTAAAATGATTGTAGTAAGAACCCCTCCATTCTATTTGTTTATTTATTAGATAAGTCTTTTTTTTTTT
>NC_043714.1:5310459-5335275 GCF_006229205.1 Suricata suricatta
AAATGGATGATTAAGTCTTTGGTGTTGTAAAAGCAACTTCATTTAAACATAACCACCCCCACCACCAAAAAAAGAAGAGAAAAAAAAGTAATGAAAATAATAAGGGAAAAACCCAAGACACACTTCCTAGGGGGGAAAAAAACAACAACAAAAAAAACCCATCATGTACTTTCTGTCCTTGATGGAATGTTTTAAATAAGCAAACACCACCAACAAGCAAAACAAGTACTACAATGTAAAAATATTAAAAAAAAAAAAGAAAAAAGAAAACCCTCTCACATACATAAATGAAAGATTGCACACATCGTATCCTTTTTCAACATGTAAGGATATAGCCTACAACTAAGACAGCTCAGTGGCAGCCCTGGGATTCAAACTCAGACGTTCGGGCTCCAGAGTCTAGACTCCTGAGTATTACACTAATTCTGCCTCCTTCTTCTTGGAGTGGAGGGACAGATAAATAATTGCTTGTTCCTCTTTCAAGCACATGATATAACTCAGCGGCAGAGGATCACCTTTCAAAATACAAATTTGCATTCCCAGGAGCAGCCTTTCATTCCTGCTCATGTCAGCCAGGCTGCGTGGCTGGGAGGAAAGCAGGGAGAGGCAGGAAGGAAGAAGAGGACTCAAACAGCAGCAGCACTGATCTTTGGACATATGTTATTGTCGCTGTTGGTCTAAATAATCAGGAAGGGAGAGGGATCCCCATCTACTGCCAACTTTTTGACCGGTGCTTCCTCTGCCCCCTAACAACTCACATCAGCATAGGGAAGATTGAGCTTCCTCCTTGACCTCCACCTGCTCATAGCTCATCAGGAGTGATCACAACAGAAAAGGGAGCTTGTTCACACCAGATCCATCCTTGATGTCTACCATGAGTACTGATTTACTGAACTCCTGCTAAGGAAGCGATGCCTACAGGACCCAAAATGTAAAATGGAGATGCCAGAAAAGAGCTCTGATGTTGCGCTGGACCAAATTTTGATAGGTTCACCCTACTGCACAGAAACAATGGCGAGAATATAGCAGGGATCCTCCGCTATGCACACAGAGACAGGAAGCAGAGACATTTCTATATAAACCTATTACTGTGGTGTCTCTGGAACCATACTAACCAGCAGGCTCCTAATTACCAGGTGCCATGCAACTTTGAGTTACATTTAGGAAATTGTTGAGGTTGCCAAATTCACATTTAATAAGAATAACAAGGTACACAGTCATATCAAATGGCCTTGGGAACCAACACAGAAGCAAATGAAATTCAACCATCACGTTTGTTATGCTTTATCAGGTCACCGAATATGAAAATCAATATTATTGTTTTATGTATAGCCATAGGCTGCAAGGTAGCAAGCAGTTTGGTAAGAGAACTGTCAGCAATTGTTTCTGAATACTAATGGTTAAAAACCAACTACCTTAAATTTCAAAGTATAATCTTCAGCTTTCTCAAAGATCTCTAGATCTTTCTCAAACCTTCCTCTTTAATAACTTTTAAAAACTTTCACAGCTTGAGCCTAAGGAAGCCAGTGGCATTCTGTGACAGTGTTGACACAGCTCTTCGTTTCTTCCATGTGTGTTAGATGTTGGGGCTTGGTTTTCAAGCTCTGGTCAGCTGAGTCCTCAGAGATGACCGTCATCACTGACCACAGTCATGGCTTTCGAGGTCTGCTCTCTTGGTCCCTGTGACAAAATAGAATTGGATCCTAGACTCTTGCTCTGCTCTACCACAGAATTGCTGAGGGGTAAATATTTATTTAACTATCCAACTTCCAAATAGGGTCCCTCCCAAAAAAGTTCATGTCTATCCAGAACACCAGAATATGACCTTTTTTGCCAATAGGGCTTTTGCAGATGCAATCAAGTTAAGAGAATGTGAGAGTGGATTAGAGTAGCTCATAAATCCACGAGGCCTGGTGTTTTTACAAGAGAAGAAAACACAGACAAGAAGGACACACAGGAGGAAGGCCATGTGACAGTGGAGTCAGAAACTGATTGTCTTCAATTCAAGGAACACCAAGGATTGCCAGAAACCACCAAAGGCTAGGAAGAGGCAAGGAGGGAGTCTCCACTAGCGGCTTCTTCAGAGAGAAAGTTCTGCCATCGGTTCTTCCAGGGCCTTGATTTCAAACTTCTTGTCTCCAAAACCATGAGACAATACTCTTTGTTATTTTAAGACCACCCAGTTTGGGGTTCTTCTGTAAGATCTCGTACAGAAAACACCTGGTAAAGAGATAATGTCTTCAAAGATTTATTACTAAATATTTGAAGCCAAATCAACACAGAACACATGATGGGGTGCTCGTTTTACTCTCAAGCGATCCTCTAAATGCAAAATGGAAACAAGTATTTTTGCTGATGCAATAGCTAGTCGACATTTGTCAACCTCCACTACTGTGGAAAGCCTTGCTGTGGTAAAGGGAAGCCAGAGAGCATGACTCGGGCTCCAGGACCTCTTCCTCCAGTGACCAGCAGTGTCTTCCAAGAAGGTACCTGTGACACTGAACCTAAGGTCACCCTTGTTGTTTACGTTCTTAAAGAATAGAGGCATCACTTTGCAAAAATGCTTAGCACCCAGCTCCAGATCGTGAGCTTGATGTGCCCCTTGTCACATGCACAGGCTTGTCTGGGTTGCTTAACCTTCCAAAGCCATAATTTCTTCACCTATGAAATGCCAGCAATGCTACTGCCTGCCTCCCTTAGTTATTTCTAAAGGTCAGTAAGTTAACCCATGGAAAGTGCTTACAGTCATGGCCGGCACACAAAGCAGTCATCAACAGCAGTTGCTGCTATTGTCTCTGACAGCCCTAAATGCTGATTACAATGATCACTTTGACATTTAGATTTAATCCCTGAGAATTCCAAAATCCTAAATGTCTAAAGTATGCAAAATGAAACTCAGTGAATGCTGTATTCCTCATTGCCTATATAGGGCTTATATATGGTTTGGAAACCATTTCTCTGAAGAAAAAAGTTCACTATAGAGGATAGCATGGCCTAGGAGACATTATATTTGGCCTCTGTTTCCAAATGCCTACAAGGGAAAAGACTAGAATGCATTTGAGACAGGGGTTAATACATTGCCTGGAGCCCACCAATGTAGAACCATGGTGGAAGGTAGTTATCTATCTGGTAAATAACTTCGTGTGTCCCTTGGCTAAAGCAATTTTGTAGCTTTGTGATAGCAGTCACCAAAAGGTCATTTGTGCACTAAAAGAAGACCTTTTCTTTCACCTACTTGCATTATATAGGCAGAGCACTCTTGACCTTTAGCTGAGGGTAGAGCCAATTTTAAATGACATATTCAATAGAGCAGGCTTCCAGGTTTCCTCCTACAACAGAGAGGATTCTGATTTCTTCTGCATCTGAACCAGGCTCTTGTGAGGCTGACAGAATATCTCCAATGCTCAAAACACAAGTATCTTCTCTGGCAATTTGATCTGTTCAATGGTGATGTCTTCTTGGGTTCCTCTTGACTGTTGACAGTTGCTCAGACTTTCATTATTGTTGATGATCCTGACACTTTTGAAGAGTACTCTTCCTTGGGAGTTTTCTAGTGTTTCTAGCTCATCAAATCATCAAGGGTACATACTATCAACATGACAAAGCATTGATTTTGACCTCAGTCACCTGGCTGAGGTAGTGTTTGTCAGGTTTCTCTACTGCAGAGTTATACTTTTTCTTCCTTTCCACTCTATACTCTCTGGAAGGCATTCACCATACACAGCCTGCACCTAAGGAACAGGGGAGGGGAGTTTGTAATATCTCTGAGGGAGAAATAGCAACACAAATTATGTAGAGTTGGTCTCTTCTCGCCTATGTTTGTATGTATGTACGTATTCCAGTATGCACCACCCATCCATCCACCATGGATGTTTATGTTACCCCTTGTGTTATAATCTAATACTTCTTTTTCTTACACACATCCTTCCAACTTTAGTCACTGGAAGATCATTCCATTAACCATTGTGTTCCTTTGACATCTCCTCAGAGTTATGGCTTTATATATTTATTTTGAGCACATCCTCACTTTCTGGCACTAAAAATGTACCCGGCTCATCTTATATTCCTCACCCCCATCCTAGCATCAGCCTCAGACAGTTGTACTTGAGAATGCTATTAGAAACCACAGTCGGGGTACGAGGTGTGCTCATGGCTATGGGGGTGTTATCTCTTCTAGACTTTCACAGTTGACAGGGTAAGGAGAGTGATGTTACAGAATAATACAACTATATCCACATAACGACACTTTTCTTTATGTAACCATATGTTTATTGTAATAAACATGAGGTTAGTTGTGGTGTCCAATCTCATTGCTATGTAGATGATTCTAGCTTCCTCCCATTGCTTGTCTGTAAATTCCTATTCCAATTAAGAAATTTGGCTCCCATCATCTGCCCATACATGCCCTGGACTGGTCAGTTACAATATACATGCATAGCAGTATCAGTATTACTAACCCTTATCCTCTTTGGAAAAAAAACTTTATCAACCAGAGTGCAGTACTTACATGCCATTTCTTTGTCTCTAGTCCTACAGACTCCAGTCATTTCCAATGGCTCAGCACCTCTTCCCCCACACCTTCAGTGAACTGGTTTTATATGTTTGTAATACATTTAGAGTCTCTTGTCATAGTTTGCATTCCTTCCTGGGACCCCTTAACCTCCTAAATTATTCTCAAAATTTGTCTACTTTAAGGTTCACTTGTTGTACTGTAAAGTTCTGAGGGTTTTGACATATATGTGTTATCAGGCATCCATCATTGCAGTATCGGGGAAATTATTTCATCACCCTAAAAATCTCCTGTGCTTTACCCATTTGATCCTCTCGCCTTCCTTGAACCCGCAGCAGTTAGCAATCTTCTTATTGTCTCCAGAGTTTTGCCTTTTCCACAATGTCGTATTGGAGTCATAGACCATGTAGCTTTTAAAGAGGGCCTTCTTTGACTTTGAAATACACATTTAAGTTTATCCATATATTTTTTTGTGGCTTCATAGCTCTGTTTTATCCCTTAGTACTCCATTATATGTATATACTGTAGTTGTTTGTCCGTTCACCTATTGAGGGATAGCTTGGTTATTTCTGGTTTTCAAATTACTTGGGTTTGTATCTAGGAATGCAATTGTGACTGTGTGGTAATACTGTATTTACCTTCATAATGAAAGAGAGGGAACCCTGGTACAATGTTTTATGATCCTACCAGAAGGTAGCATTAACTTCATTCTATAGTAATGGCTAATAGCAATAATAAAATGCAAAATATGAATATGAGAATAGTGAAAATTAACAAAGGAATAGCATATCAGCACCATCCTCCCCCTGCCACACACACACAGAGTATTCAGGGAATTAATACTTTATCTTAACTGGTTTATTTGGGATTAACAACAAATATACATAGTAAAGTAGATGCTGATTGTGACTATACCTCAGAGATCTTAAATAAATCCGTGTATTTTCATGCTACTAGCCATTAAGAATTCATTCTCTTTTTTCTTTTTTTAAATTTTTAACATTTATTCATTTTTGAAAGGCAGAGAGAGACAGCGTGTGAGCTGGGGAGGAGCAGAGAGAGAGGGAGACACAGAATCTGAAGCAGGCTCCAGGCTCTGAGCTGTCAACTCAGGGCCCAGTGTAGGACTTGAACCCAGGAACTATTAGATCATGACCAAAGTTGAAGTCAGACACCCAACCAACTGAGCCACTCAGTCGTCCCAAGAATTTATTTTCTTTTTCACTGTTTCAAGGAATATTCATTGGTCTATCTCTGGCATTCAATGGGATGTGTTCATGCCAGATATTGCAATGTTGCATAGTTATGTGACATCAGCCCAGTGGTTTACGCACTGACTTTTAAAATTTATTATAGATGGGGCGCCTGGGTGGCTCAGTCAGTTGAATGTCCAACTTCAGCTCAGGTCATGATCTCGCTATTCGTGAGTTCCAGCCCCACAGCAGGCTCTCTGCTGTCAGCCTGTCCCTGCAGAGCCCATCTTGGATCTTCTGTCCCTCCTCTCTGCCCTTTCTCAACTTGCCCTCTCTCAAAAATAAATAAATATTTAGAAAATTGATTATAGATAACAATACTGTACAACATACCTGAAAGTTGTAAAAGTGTAGATCTTAATTGTCCCCCCCTAGAAAAAGTAATGGTAATTATGCAACATGATGGAGGTATTAGCTAACACTACAGTGCCAATAATATTATCACAATATAGAAGTCTATCAAATCAACATATTATACACTTTAAAGTTATACAATGTCATATGTTAATTATATCTCAATAAAATTGAGAAAGAACTGAGACTTTTTTTGCAAAGAAACCTGATGATATTTGGAATTTTCTACAAGTTTTTTTCTAAAAACTAAGCTTTTCTACAAGGTTTCAACACTACACTTCAAAGCACTGTGTTAGGCCCTGAGGAAATACAAATTATGTGTAGACTCTGCAGCTGGACCCAAAAGAGCTTGTAACTGTATGCACATGGATAAGGGAAAGGGATTGGAACATGTTCCAAAGTGGTTTTAGAAGATAGTGTAAGTGTCATATCAATGAAACAGAAGAGCACCACAGACACAGTAAAGATGAAGAAAGTTCTTCCTGTGGGAGTGATCAACAAGGTTAAAAATCCCACAATTGAGCAATGTCAAACAAGTGGCCTTACATATCTCAATAAAAGTCATTAAGTGCCTATAGGAAACTTGATCCCATTTGAAAAAGAGATTTCTTAAACCAAGCATTTGGTTGGTATAGAGAGGTAACTCTGAGATACCATATTGAATGGCCTGCTATTAAAATTCATTCTTGGCAGTCATTTAACGACTGGACAATGCTATCATTCAGATGGGAGTATTAGTATTTTATGAAGTTTTTCCCCAACTCTCTCATATATCTATGTATGAATATGTACATATAGAGTTGTTATTGAGATTTAACAAAAGTCATGTAAATTAATATGAAAATTCAGTATCCAATGCAAAACACTTAAAACTGTACTTCAGGGTGCCTGGTTAAGCTTCCCACTTTGGCTCAGGTCCTGATCTCACAGTTAGTGAGTTTGAGCCCTGTGTTGGGTGCTGTGCTGACAGCTCAGAGCCTGGAGCCTGCTTCAGATTCTCTGTTCTCTTTCTCTCTCTTTCTACCTCTCCCCTGCTCACCATATTCTGTGGATTGATATAGTAACACTAGCTTATTCAGTTTAAAAGAGGGACACAAACTTCACAGTAGATAGGAAGACTTACAAGATATTCACTTTGTTGGAAGGTTACTTGGAATAAAGATCTACAGCCATGTCATTTTGGAAAACACAGTCTGCCACAAAACTTAAAAATGTACTTTTATTGTTTTATAAGCAATTGATTTCCCAACAGCAGAAGTATGGAAAGAATCAATAGTCTGGGAGTATTTGCCAATTAAACTACCCATATCATGGGCCTCTCACTACAGACCGGCAAAAGTTGGTTGTTTATCCATTCTTTACAACTGGATCTTTGCTTCTTCTGTATTCCAATTCTAGAAAGTGTGGTATAAGACAGCTAATACTCATCAACTGCCAATCCTTCCCTAACCTGCTCTATGCTCGTGAGAAGAAAGACAGTAGCAAAGTCTGTTCAAGTAGATGCCACCTGGAAAACCCAGTTCAACATGCAGCTGAATCACAAAAAGGAAAATCCTGGAAAATCTTGACCAAAACAACTCAGTAATAAAGACAAGGTTGACCTTCATTTTTTTTATTCTCTTACAAAATATTTGAGGTTTTTGTGCATACATATATGCAGTGTTTAAGTCCTTAATTTTATTTGAACTGATATTTGAATGACACGATCAAGAAAGTTCCCATAAGTCAGAAACAAATTTGCCTGCACATTGATCTAAATGGAAATACCCTCCAATCCTTAATAAGTAGGCCTTAGAAACATGATGCTTATATACAAAGGAACAATTTCAAATGGTAACTCAAAGAAACACTGGGATTTATTTTTTAATCTGAAAATAAAGTTGGGAGTGTGTAAGTATCATAGCATAAAGAAAGCATACTGGCAAAGACTCGTGACTGTCCTGTGTTCATCTAAGTGGAACTCCAAAATGAAAACAGGCTACAAAAATATACAAAAGTTTGCAAAAAAAATAAATGATTCAGTGTTCATTGGTGTACTGCTCTTCAAATTATCTCATAATATAAACATTCTTAACGGAATGGAAGCATGCTCGAGCAGGCATACATCACAATTTTGTGTGGGGTTACAAAGAGGAGTGGCAAAATTCATATGTGCATAGACATAAGATATATCATTACTTTATGTCTCTTCCCTCCTCGCTCCTGTATCATAATCTCCTCTCCATGCCAATGAAATGCCTGTCATTCTCCAAATGATATCTAATTTAGACCTGAGACTTCCATGATACATTTGGGTATAAATAGCCACCATATGACAAAGCCTCCTTGTTATGCCATATATAAGGAGGAATAAGACACGGAAGATATGGAGGGGATAAGAAAAGCATGGATTTAGTCATAGTGGTTAGCAATTGTATGTCACGGTTTTTATTAGCAGTGTCATTTTTAGTGTGATTTCTAACATCTGCAGAAATTCATTTTTGCTAGTAGATGTCACCTTGTATTATTTATAAAATAGTCTCAGCGTTAGAACTCTTGAAAAAGTATTATTTATTCTGTGGCTTGTCCGTTAAATTTTACTTAGTTTTAGACTATTTAATGATTCTTTTGTTCCGATAAAATGTGTAAGTTTGAATACTGATTGCTATCTAGAATCAAGAATATAAATGTTTTTTGTGTGACTTATCTTCTTGGCTCTCTATAAATCTGGAGGCCCGTTGCCAGAAGAGGAGAGAAGAAACAGCTGTCGGAACACCATGTTCCCCAATGCGGTGGCAGCCTGTGTCAATGGCACCGCTGTTCTCATTCTCTGCCCAGCCCAAGTTCAGCTCATCCTCCTGCTCTACCTACACCTTTCGCGTGCACATTCCTTTAAGGGCTGCTGTCCCCAATTTTCTGTTCTCATCACCAAATTCTTCCCCCTTCTTCTTAGGAAACCACTGAGGAAAGAGTGAAGGTTCGACTAGGTTTCTCTTTTTCAGAGTTGTGTCTTCACTATCTACTGGATCTCACCTGGCCATGATGTGTCACATGGCTGTGGGAAGCAGCCCATGGGGAATCTCATAGAGTTGTGCCATTTTAAAATTGGAAGAAACCATGGAAATAGTGGAATCCAATGTTTTTTTCAGTGCGGCCAGTTGAGGATAATAGTAATTATATTAACTAACACTTGTTGAGTAAGGACTTTAGTTGTAGGAGCCCAGTAATTCTATGCAATAGATATTCGTTTCGTCAATATTTCACAGAGGATACTGTCATGCAGAAAAGATCATGCTCTTTCCCAAGACCACTCTAATCGCAACTGGAGCTGGGAGTTAGTCCAGCTATCTAATTCCCAGGGCTATGCTCGTATTCATCCTCCTGATCTCCTCTCTTGCTCAGCAACCTCCCAGAATGCAGATTCTAAGAAATCCCATCATTCTGCATGTAATAATCACATTTTCCCCCAACTTCTTCCACATGGTAAGTGGCACTGGCAAACATACTTGACTTTTCCATCTCGTGCAACTAACTTAGAGACTTATTGAGAGTATGAGTTCAGGACATAGAAAACACTCAGTATGGGTCGCCTGGGTGGCTCAGTCAGTTAAGCATCCAACTTCAGCTCAGGTCATGATCTTACAGTTTGTGGGTTCAAGCCCCATGATGGGGTCTCTGCTGACAGCTCAGAGCCTGGAGCCTGCTTTGGATTCTGTAGCTCCTTCTCTCCCTGCCCTTCTCGTATTCTGTCTCTCTCTGTCTCAAAAATAAATAAACATTAAAAAAACCATACAATATAACAATAAATATGAGGTTTTATTATTATTAATACTAGTCATAGTGGCGCTGTTATTTAAAACAATTTTTTTTGAGGAACCTCCACACTGTTTTCCAGAGCGGCTGCACCAGTTTACATTCCCACCAACAGTATAGGAGGGTGCCCATCTCTCCACACCCTCGCCAGCATCTATAGTCTCTTGATTTGTTCATTTTAGCCACTCTGACCGGCATGAGGTGGTATCTCACTGTGTGTGGGGGACCAGCCCACACACCAGAGTCTAAGGGTCCCTGAGTAGGGGGTTGGTGTCGGCGAAATATCTACAAGAAAGAACACAGACAACATGAATAGTGGAAGAGACCACACTTGGTGTCTTATATACCACAGGTGATTACATCTTTCTTTTAATGATTACATTGTTTGCAACTTCTTAGGAATCTCATGTTTCAGAAAAGATCATTGTTTCCACAGAAGAGAGAACAGAAAATCAAAGACAGGAATGAGGTATAATACAGAAGATCAAAAAACATAATTCATCACTCAAAATACATCAGCGGGGGTCTTATTTTGCGTACATAGTGTAATATTAGCTGAAGCTTATGACAAGGCTATTTTTCTTTAAAGGTTCAAACAATAGTCTGTGAGTAAGGTGCCTCTAACCAGGGAGGAAGTTTCAATCAGAAAGTCTGCCCATTTACTGAAACCACAATCACCAAGAGGTATGAATAATAGGAGAACTAACCCCAGTCTCTGACCCATTTAGGTCAAGCAGTCAAGCGCACATATTTTCAAGTAGGGGGAAGCAGGGTCCCAAAGGCCACACAGCACTGCACCCCAGTCTCCCAGGACCTATGTTCTTTTGGTCCTGATCCTCAAATGGGGGGAGGGCCAACTGTTATCCAGGGTAGCGCCTTCCTAGACAAAGCTAGGGACTTTGATATTACATAGGCTCCCCCCGGAGGCTTTGCCATCACAGTGGAATCACCTCTGCAGGCTTTTTGGCTGGATGGGCCCCAACAAGTGTGGTTTTGATTTGTGTTTCCCTGATAATGAGTGATGTTGAGCATCGTTTCATGTGCCTGTAGGCCATCTGGATGTCCACTTTGGAGAAGTGTCTGTTTATGTCTTCTGCCCATTTCTTCACTGAGTTATTTGTTTTTTGGGTGTGGAGTTTGGAGGAGCACATGTACTCCAATGTCCATAGCAGCACTATCAACAATAGCCAAAACATGGAAAGAGCCTAAATGTCCATCACCTGATGAGTGGATCAAGAAGATATGGTATATATACAATGGAGTATTACATGGCAATGAGGAAGAATGAAATCTGGCCATTTGTAGCAAAGTGGATGGACCTCGAGGGTGTCATGCTAAGCGAAATAAGTCAGGCAGAGAAGGACAGATACCATATGTTTGAACTCATAGGTCGAACAGGAAAACAGGAGAAACCTAATGGAGGACCAGGGGGAGGGGAAGAGGGAAAGAGAGCTGGAAAGAGAGAGGGATGCAAAACTTGAGAGACTATTGAATACTGAAAATGAACTGAGGGTTGAGGGGGGAAGGGGGCAAGAGGTGGTGGTGATGGAGGAGGGCACCTGTGGGGAAGAGCACTGGGTGTTGTATGGAAACTAATTTGACAATAAACTACTTAAATTTTTTTTAATAGTTTTATTTTTGAGAGACAGAGAGAGACAGCACGAACAGGGGAGGGTCAGAAAGAGAGGGAGACACAGAATCTGAAGCAGGCTCCAGGCTCTGAGCTATCTGTCAGCACAGAGCCTGACACAAGGCTCGAACCCATGAACCGTGAGATCATGATCTGAGCTGAAGCCGGAAGGGGGATGCTTAACCAACTGAGCCACCCAGGCACCCTGCACTGTTATTTTTAAATCAAAAGTTAATTGATACTTTTCTTCAGTAAATAACTCTTAGCCTCAAACAGCATATTTTTAGTGTGAATTTCCGGTTGAGGTACATTATGACATTAGAAATATCAAGTTGTATTTGTAACTTCAAGGGCACAGAAAATCTATAGCTTTGATGAACGAGAGTCACCTGAGACTTCACAGGTGGCCCCTAGTTCTTCTTTCCCACATGTGACATGGAGTTTCTTCCCCTAAATGATAGTTGAGGTTTCTGATGAAGTTGTAGGCCACCTCCAACAAGGAGAGTATTTAAGTTCTGAAACACATCCAGTTTATGCCCTTTAAAACCATAAACCTGTAGATTACACATTTATTACAAGTCATCCTCCAGCCAGGGACATCCTGCTAAGGGTGCTTTGTAGATAAGGTCTCTCCCATCAACCAGAAATTATTACTTATCAGAGGTCCAGTTGAGGCTGTCAGGCAGTCACCTGTCTTTGCTTCTGTCCCCGCAGTAAAGAACACAAGGGGGATGAACTGGTTGCAAACTAGCTGTTCTAAATCCTCCCTGGTTCCATTAGAAGTTGTTGAAAGTAACAACCCGAGAGCCTGCAGTTTGGTCTGTGTTTCACATACACCTTTATCGCACAGCTCATAATTATCAGTGTCTCATCCTCTGGTCTAATTCCAAGACTATACTGTTCTTGAATTATGTAGCTTTCAAAAGGTAGCCTTCCTTGACTATCTGAAACTCACAAAGTCACTTAGAGTATTTACTTGCAGTTGTCATTTTAATGTCCTTCAAATATTAGAATCCTGCTATTCTAACTATCTAGTAGTTTTAAGAATAACATATGGACCACAGAGAAAGGTTGCATTCACTAGTTTGTCCCTTCATGGCAATACATTGTAATTATTTCCTTAATTGCTTCTTTTCCCTAGGCTGTAAGTATCAAAGGTGTATCTGTTTTGTATACCTATGTAGAATCTGGCACAGTTCCTGACATAAATATGAACATCCTCTCAGGCAACAGCTCTTGAACACATTTTTAATATTTGTTTGATTCATGTTGTCATCCTAGTTTCCACAGGCCTAGAGACTATTCATAGGAATTATCATGCATTAAAGTAATTACAGAGAAGGGACCATGATGCCTAAAACCTACTGCATATCGAGTTTGCTGTCCTGTCCAACCTCTAGGACACTTGCGCTCCAATCCCCAAGGAAATTGAGTTATCAATCAAAGATAAGTGCTAGAAAGAAATGGGCTATTTTAAATGACAGTAGGACCTGCTAGTGTGTTCTCAACTAGCGAGAGGCATCGTTTTTTTAACCACCCTTCCCTACTGTGTTTCTCCTTACACACACACACACACACACACACACACACACACACACCTTTGTTTCTGTGTACAAATGCCATGAGGTTTACAAACAGGTAATTCACGACAGTCGCGCAACTATACTGTATTGGAAGCAAGGCAGGAGAGCTTAATTTCTTTTTTACTTATGGGGCAGTTTCACTTTCAATATTTTCCATAATGAAAAAGTGTTTTTCCCTAGGGAAGGCCATGTGTGACACTGATTCTAGAATCTTGATGCCATTACTGTGGAAAGACGTGAATTTTCCTAAGTGATTGGTAGGTTTTGGAATTTAAGGTCACGGTTTAGATTGTTACGTTTTGTTCCTTTCCATTAAATAAACATCCACGACATTATCATGGATGGAAAAATCAAGGCGACTGTTTTCAGTTCTGAGAAGCAGTTAACGGTGTTCTGCCGAAGTATGGCATCATCAATGCCATCAAAGAATAAATGATATATCACAGTAATTGACCACTGAGTTTTGAGCAGGTGCAATTTTTATTTTATCACAAGGCACACAATCTTATACACAAGGCATACTTATCACCTTCCTAAAGTGCAAGTTATAAATAATACACAGTGAAGAATATAGTATACTTTTGTTTCAGAGAAGAAAACTGCCTTAGCGCAAGCGGGTTTATGTCCTTGAGGGATGGGATTTCCATATTTATGCTGCATCTCCCAAGCAGCTCTTGTGTAGAAAATAAATCTCACTGGAAGGACATACAGCCTTGTCATAGTTTTCTCCTTAAAAAGGTCTAATTCAAAGCCAATGTATTCCTTTTTTTTTTTTACATTTATTTCTTTTGAGAGAGACAGAGAAAGCACAAGCAGGGGAAGGGCAGCAAGGGAGGGAGAGATCCTAAGCAGGCTCTGCACTGTCAGCGTAGAGCCCAACACGGGGTTCAAACCACAAACCGTGAGAGCATGACCTGAGCTGAAATCAAATCGGACGCTTCACCTACTGAGCTGCCCAGGCGCCCCCCAATCTGTTCCTTTTATTCCAGCTATTTATCTTAGTATGTCCCAAAACTAGATGAAACATCTGTACATTTTCTTATAATGGTTCTACATGGTTTAAGAACTTGTATTTCTCAGTAATTCATCATAAAATGGAACAATATTCTTAAGATTTATGTGAATATTCCTTCATGTTTTTCAGAACTGCCTTTCCAAACTGCTTCTTTTTTAGTATTATGCTTTGAGTGGTGATTGATGTTCCTCACATAGGGGGAATCTTTGATTATGGGGTACTTCTGAGACGCTAATGATGGCCAGTCTCCTTCCAGTTAGAATTCTACATTTTCCTCCTCATCGCATGCATTCTGCATGGCTGTTCCATTTCTCTCTATTTTTTTTTATGAGCCCTCACTAGATTTTATCTTCCAGAAGTCACCAGGGTGAGAAGATGAAGGAGGTTGTGTAGAGTTGATCTTGAGATTAGATACACACAGTTCTGGTCTCAAAGAGACACAGCAGACATGTGTCCTCCTTGCTGCAATGGGAGAGCAGGGCACAAACACACATGATCACAAACACACACACATGCATGTGCACACACACGCACACACTCACACACGATCATACACTAACATGTATACTCACACACACATGCATGCACACACACAAACACATATACACACTCATACACACACGTATACACACATACATGTACACACATTCACACATTATCATGATCATACACACATAAACGTATACTCACACACATGCATGCACACACACAAACACATATACACACATGTATATGTACACACATTCACACACGTGGGCACACATGATCACACACACATTAACATACACTCACATGCACATGCATGCACACATATACACAAATACACATACCCCCACACTCACATAGACACACATGTATACACATACATGCACATACATATATTCACACACATGTAGACAGGCACACACAGAAAGACATACACTCACTCTTTCACACAGGCATGCACACACTATCACGCACATGCATATATTTAGGCACACAAAGACACATATATTTACATAATTACTCACACATGCATGCACACATGTGTGCACACACGTTTTTGACAAATAAATACTTTTGTGTAAGTGGTATTTTTCCTAATATATATCACTCACTTTTACATCCTTTAACGTTGTGTCCTAAATGACAAGCCCCTCTCTCCTCTTCCAGTTTGGGGAAATTGGTGTCCACAAGAGAGAAATTTGCACACCCTTCGTGGGCACTTACAACTACTTCTCTCTCTCTCTCCTTGGGCTGAAAATGTAGATATAAAGACATGCAGGATAATCTGGCTAAAATTCAGAATCCAATAATGGCAATAGTTGCCATCAGGGCACATGGGGTGCTAATTGAAAGAAAACCCATCACTGCAATTTCATTCCATGATTGTATCTCTATTATATTTTTGTACTGCGTAAGAATCCTTCAAGAAAGTCTCTTGGGTCTTAGTGTTCCATAAAGAGATTTTTAGATTTCTCACATCAGGAGGGTTGGTTCCCAGAACTAGTCTCTGTATAAACATCCTTTCAATATGATAGCCAAGATTTTTAACCATGGGGGTGAATGCCAATCAATATTTAAGCCATTCCTGTCTACATTTTGTTACAGGAATACAAGGACACTTGAGACAGTCAATGAAATTTAAGAAATGTTCAAAGGAGTACTTCTGTTCATTAGGAAGAACTTGTCTTTCAGCCTTAATTCATCTACTAGATGCTATGAAAATCTGAAATGTAGACAAATATCATAGTAAACTGCTGAAGCCACTATATAAAACCCTCAGATTTGTTTCCCAAAGGAGAGAGTACACCCGCCTTGTGGGGAGGTGACAGAAAGTACACCGTGAACAGAAATTACAGATGTAATGGTGTCCATGAGTATGTAGATCTAGACATCTGATTTCCCAGTAAATCCCAGTGGAGTGCTGCCCCAGTAACATATAGTCTTAAAGGAGAGATGGGTGTTATTTCTCAATTATCCCTTCCTTCTGCCCAGGCAAATTACAGAAAAAGCCATTACCTCTAAAATCATAAGTCTCGGGGGAAGGAACGGAGAATTAACATGTCATCTGGAAGTCGTAGCAAAATTATCCTAAATGCACTGCCTGTGGCGTTACTCTCAGCTGGTGTGCTCTCTGCGGAACACGGTGCGAGATATGTCCAGGTGCCATGGGTGACATAATGTCCTCATTCAGCCCACAGTTAGGATCATTTCTACTTCCCGCTATAAGCTACAGAATCCTAGCCCAAGAGTGACATGAGCAAAACCGCCTCCCTCCATGGCTGGAGAGAATTTGCTAATGGCTATGGATTCGTGAAGAGTAGAAGCTGCATATAAATTAGATTCTGTCAAGTCAACAACCTAGGAATGAATGAGCTTTTTTTATAATTAATCCATGAGTCATGAATGCCACTGAAGGACCAAATGGTGCTCAGGGCTCTGAAGGCGACGGCGCCTGACCAACTCCCAGAAGGAAGCTTACGTTGTTCCCACGTGTCTCAGCACCAACTCTCACTAACTTAAGGGCTGTTGTCAGTATGTTCCCGGGGAAAGTGCCCGGCTGGAAGGCACACTCCTTTCTTCTTTGCATATATATACTATTATTTACAGAGGTAACTGTATAGTCTTCCAGTGGTATTTGAATCACTTTATATATCTTGACATCAAGACATGCTTGGTCACGAAGTTATTTAACTGAATAGCATGCTGAAAACCATGACTTTTAAGAAATGAGACTGTTGGAAACCACCTTTTGCATGTGTAGGTAACTGCCTGCAGAGCACGACCTTCCCATTACACATGGACGTCAGACACCTTGGGTGTAGGTCCAAGTCATACTTGGGTGGAATCCTCACCACGCAGCCACACAAAATATGTGTCCACAGAGCATGAAGGGAGCCAGGCACACACCCTAGAAATGGTCCTTGTTTTTATTCAGGTTGTTGTCGATGTAAAGCATCTGAACTAGATGCCCACTAAGGTCTGAAGCCAATGTATTTTTTTCCTGTCCTTCTTCCTAAACAGAGCTGTTGGAGCCACACTGCATGGGACGCCACAGCAGGTGTGTCCTGGCCTAAATCTAGGCGACCAGAAGAAAAAGGCTTGTTTCCTTGTTCATCAAAGGAACTGAGTCAGCCTTGCTTCCTCAACCCTAGAAAGGGGCTGTATTTGCTTACTCGAATCTTCTGCACTCCATCCCTACCGCCTTGATGCCTCCACTGACCTGGGCCACTAACCCAATCTGCATCTGATGACTTCAGACCGTGAGATTTCTAAAAGTTTGTGAAGTATTCTACCTTTCCGTCTCAGACTTCGGTACTAATCTGAGTTAACCCCAGATCATTAAACTCTTCCCTTCCTGAAGAACTATAAGAAGACAGCTCCACGACTAGTCATACTGGCTTATTTATCCCATCGACATCCCTCATGTAAGCAGGATCCTGAACCGTGTTTCTGACTCTACTGGTCGTCTGTCGCTCCATCCTCATCTTCACTGGGAAGCAGAAGTCCCTAAAACACCGCTTGAAGTTTTCATCGAGAAAGGCATAGAGAATGGGGTTCAGGCTGCTGTTGGTGTAGCCCAAGGCGATGCAGAAGTAATAGCTGGACAGGGCGGTGGTGCTGTGAGAGGCGTTCCCCAGAGCCTCCACGAGGATGAAGATGTGAATGGGCGTCCAGCAGACAATAAAGACCGCCACCACCACCAGGACCAGCCTGGTGATCCGACGGAGGTTGCGATCTTTCTCTCGGGAACCAGAAAGGAGTCGGACACTCTTCAAGCGCAGGATCATCAGGGTGTAGCAGACGATGATAATGAGGACGGGGATCACGAAGGCAAAGACGAAGACACAGATCTTCATGAAGAGGTCCCACCAGGAGTAATCGTCATCCGGGAACTGCAAGGAGCACTCGATGACATCCACGTCTGGACAAGGTGAACAAAACAAACATAAGCGCCAGAAGAGAATCTTTTCTTATGACCGTGGCTGCAAAGTATTCTAAAGGTGACTTTCAGGGGCGCCTGCGGGGCTCAGTCAGCCAGGCACCTGACTTCGGCTCAGGTCATGATCTCACAGATCATGAGTTTGAGCCCTGCGTCAGTCAGGCTCTGTGCTGACAGCTCAGAGCCTGGAGCCTGCTTCTGATTCTGGCTCCCTCTCTCTCTCTGCCCCTCCCCAGCTCATGCTCTCACTGTCTCTGCCTCAAGAATAAATAAGCCTTAAAAAAATTTAAAGTGAGTTTCAATACATTTGGGTACAAAGGTACAATTATGGTGAGATGATATTACCTGAGTCAGATCACTAAATTAGGAATGAATGCCATATATATAAACTATCCTATCTTTGTGCTTAGAACAATGAGGCCATTTATTGGTAACTTCACAATACTATGGAATCAATAAGACAAGCTAATATACGAATTACATTCTTGTGGAACCCAGTTTGACATGCATGAGTTTCAGAAGAGCTATATTGGTAATTTACAGCATAAGCCCTTATTTGCATTTCCATTTATTAACAGTTCTCCCAGACCTGGGGCTCTGGCAATAAAAGCTAGTACCTATTTGTAATAAATGACTACATATTTCAAAGCTATCTATTCATTTTAGCAAAAGTCAACTTGTCTGAAAACATCAAGTGATTTATAAGAAATCATTATGTGTGTCAGTAAAAATTTATACAAAATGTGTCCAAATATGAACCAGGAATTGTGACTTAATGGAATCCATTTATTAAGGGCATTGTTGAAACATGAGTAAACTTTTGGAAAAGGAAGAGGAAGAAGAAGAAAAGAAAAAAAAAAACAGAAGAAGGTAGGTGAGAAAATGCAGGAAATGGAGGAAAAAGACCATTCTCATTAGCACCCTCATCAAGCAATTGACAAGGGAGACACATTTTTCATTTTTACTAACACGGACTATGTAACAGATAAAACAAGTATTTTGTAAGGTCACTTGGTAAACTGTTATCTGATAATATTCTCTTTGGAATGACCTTCATATTGGAAAGAGCAGAGACGAGAAAGAACAGGGACCTGGGATACACACTGTGATGAGACTTTCACTGGGGGGCTGCCCACCCCTCCGGGGCTCCCAGTGTCCCCAAGCGTCAACAAGTCCACATCTGTCGTCTTCCCGCTGAGCAGTCACTGAGCACAGAGCAGGCAAAAGTCTTGGTCTTGATCCTTCCTTACCGATAAACTCATCATTAGCAGTAATACGAGTGTAATTTTTATAATGATAATATTCTCTTCTGACAGTGGGAATGTCTACTTCGAAAATAGCAATAGAATATTTTTAAAGAAGCGCAGCAGTTCTATTTATGTTTTCTAAAACATCTTAATGTGATCTTAATCAAATATCCCTCAGTAAAACCAAAATGTATCATCTTAGAATTTCAATTAACATACTTTAAAATACAAAGAATATAATAATATTGGCCAATTAGTAAAGATGATTTTCTTAGAAATATATCTTTTATCAACTAGATCAAACCTTTCACTGGTAAATGCAAACTTCCAGAATAACTTGTTATTTCTGATTCTCTGAAAAAGTCATTGTTTAAACTACTATTACCATGAAGACTATTAGAAAAAAAAACCAAGGATCTCTTTTAATTTTTGTTCTTACTGTTTATGGGAATATTAACAGTTAAAATCATTTTTTAAATCATCACTATTAGCATTCAAATAAAAGTATCTGTTAAACAACTTTGGATGGGTGGCACATTGTAAAAATCTGAATTTAAAAAGGATACTCATCTGAGTTTGATTTGTCTATTGAATCTAGTTTCCTTGAACATAGGGAACGTGTCTCATTTTTTGTTTTATTTTTTCCATGCTTAGCTTTTGTGTATTCCAACATTGTCCCTTTCTTGAAGTTGGCCCAAGCTTAAATGTCACATCAAAGACATTTGTATAGAGGCCAGAGTCCTCTCCCTTGCAATTCTCTCCATAATTTGCTTACCCTATTTTTTTAAGTTTATTTATTTTAAGAGAGAGAGAGAAAGAGAGAGGGCTGACAGAGCAGAGAGAGAGAGAATTACAAGCAGGCCCACACCATAAGAGCAGAGCCTGACGTGGGGCTCAAACTCATGAACTGTGAGATCATAACCTGAGCAGAAATTGAGAGTCAGATGCTTAACCAACTGAGCCGCACAGGCGTCTCTAGACTCACCCTATTTTTAATCATCACCTAATGACAGAAGCCAGACAGAAGACCTCCTGTAATAATGTTACCTTTCCTGACGCTTTTCTCTCCATCCAGAATGCAAACTACCTTAGGGTAGACACTCGGCCTGCTTTATTCAATACATAATCCCTGGTACATAAGGTGGTGAGAACACAAGATGCTTAAGGAGTACAAGCTGTTAAATAAGAACACAAGGTGCTTAAGCAGTAAAAATTGTTAGTAAGTGAATAAACGAATATCACAGGGAAACCCTTGAAAATAGGGACTGATTACAGTCGTATTTATGGGAGCGCAATCTGCTAAGATAAATAAGGCAGCATAAGAGTTGATATCTAATTTGGATACACCTTATAACTGTGAGTATCGGTTTCCTCCTGAACAAATTATCTTGCATGTAGTAGGAGCTCAATAAATATTTGCTGAATGGGTTGGGGCAACTGGGTGGCTCAGTCAGTTGAGCGTCCGACTTTGGCTCAAGTCATGATCCCATGGTTTGTGAGTTTGAGCCCCGGGTCAGACTCTGTGCTGACAGCTCAGAGCCTGGAGCCTGCTTCAGATTCTGTGTCTCCTTCTCTCATGCCCCTCCCCCACCCGTGCTCTGTCTCTGTCTCTCTCTCAAAAATAAATAAATGTAAAAAAAAAAATTTGCCGAATGAGTGAAATAACCAACTAATGCTACCTTTACAAGACTTTGGGAAACATCCAATGATAGAGTTAGAAACATCCTCCCGAAATGTCAGTGATGTTAAGTTTATACCAAGAAGGAGAAAGGAGAATATGGAGACAATCCTCTAGGAAATTCAAGTCCAAGTGCACCATTTTTACTACATGTCCTCTTTCAGGGAAAAGATTGCATCTTTAGCCTTAATGATGCATGTAGGCTGAAAGTGAAAATTAGAAAAGAATATTCAGGCAAATGGAAACCAAAAGAGATTAGAAGTAGCCATATTTACATCAGACAAAACTGACTTCAACTTAGAAACTGTCTTAAGAGACAAAGGCAGTCACAACATAATGATAAAAGGGCCAAGTCACCAAGTGGTTGCAACAATTGTAAGTATATATGCACCCAACATTGGAGGACCTAAATATATATAGCATATATCAACAGAACTGAAGGGAGACATAGATCACAATACAGTAATAATAGGAGACTTCTATATCCCACTTTCAACAATAAATAGATCATCCGGATATAAAATCAAAAAGGAAACAGCAGACTTGAACAACGGTATAAATAAAATGCACTCAACAGACATACACAAAACATTCAAGAGCAACAACACACATTACTCTCGAGTACACATGAAATATTCTCTAGTATAGATCATACATTACACCACAAAGCAAGTCTTCACAAATTTAGGAAGGCTGAAATCCTAACAAGTATCTTTTCTGGCCACGTGAAAATAGAAATCAGACAGGAGGAAAACTGGAAAATTCACAAATATGTGGAAATTAAATAACACACTTCTGAACAACCATTGGGTCAAAGAAAAAATCAAATAAAAAAATGCTTGAGATGAATGACAACAGAAATACCATATACCAAAACTAGAGGATATAGCACAAGCAGCTCTTACAGCGAGTGTATAGTGATAACCACCTACACTGGGAAAAAAGATTTCAAATAAATAAAGAAATGTCTTGAATAAATAACCTAGCTTTACATATTAAGGAACTAGAAAAAGAAGAATGAAGCCCAAAGTTAGTAGAAGGACGGACCTAATAAAGAAAAGAGCAGAAATAAATGAATAGACACCAGAAAAATAATAGAAAAAGACAAACAAATCTTTTTGAAAAGATAAGCAAAATCAAACCTTTAGTTAGACTAAGAACAAGACAGAAGGCTAAATGAAAGGAAAGACATTATAACTGATAACACAGAAATACAACGGTTAAGAGACTACTATAAATGATTACATGTCAACAAATTGGATAATCTAGAAGAAAGGGATAAATTTCTAGAAACACACAACCTACCAGGCTGAATCTGACAGACCAATAACAAATAAATTGAGACTACATCAAAAACCTCCTGACAAAGAAACCAAGTGCCAGATGGTTTCACTAGTGAGTTCTACCAAGCATTTAACAAGGATACAAGACAGGGGCCCCTGGGTGGCTCAGTCAGTTAGGTGTCCAACTTCAGCTCAGATCATGATCTCGTGGTTCACTAGTTGGAGCCCTGCATCGCTGGGCTGACAGTCAGGGCCTAGAACCTGCTTTGGATTCTGTGTCACTCTCTCTCTGTACCTCTCCCACTCCCACTCTGTCTCTCTCTCTCAAAAATAAATAAACGTTAAGAAGAAGGATACCAATCCATTTCAAACTCTTTCAAAGGTTGAAGAGGAAGGTCCACTTCCCAAACTCATTTTACAAGGCCAGCATTAACCTGATACCAAAGCCAGACAAGGACACCACAATATCTCTGTGAACAGAGATGCAAATGTCCTATAGAACACTAGCAAACCAAATTCAACAGCACATGAAAGAAAATCATATACCAATTTCAGGCTTTATCCCTGCAACGAAAGCAGGATTTATCCCGGCAATGATTCCCCAAATCGAACATGTGACACACCACATCAGTAGAATGATAGATAAAAATCATACAATCATCTCAATAGATGCAGAAAAGTATCTGACAAAAATTCAACATCTATTCATGATTAAAACCCTCAACATACAAAGTATAGCAGGAATGTACATCAACATACTAAAGACCATGTAGGGCAAGCCCACAGCTACCATCAAAATCAATGGTGAAGGCTGAAAGCTTTTCCTCTAAAATCAGGAACAAGGCAAAGATGCTCACTCTCCCCACTTTTATTCAACATTCAACAGAGTATTGAAAGTCCTAGCCAGAGCAGTTAGGCAAGAGAAGTAATAAACACCATCCAAATCAGAAAGAAAGAAGTAAAATTGTTTGGGGATGACACAATCCTATGTAGAGAAAACCCTAACCACTCACCTAAAACACTGTTAGAATGAATGAATTCAGTAAAGTTGCAGAATTCAAAGTCAACATACCAAACCAGTTGCATTCCTATACACTAACAATAAGCTATCAGAAAAATAAATAAAACAATCTCATTTATGTTACCATCAAAAAAGAATCAAGTACTTAGAAATAAATTTGTAAATAAGCCTAAAAGATCTGTATGATGAGAATTGTAAAAGCTGATGAAAGAAATTTAAGACACAAATAAATGGGAACATATCCCATGTTCGTGAATTGGAAGAACTAATACTGTTAAAATGTCTATACTACACAAGACAATCTACGAATTCAGTGCAACCTCCATCAAAACCCAATGGCATTTTCCACAGCATTAGAAAAAATACTCCTCAAATGCATATGGAGCTACAAAGGACCCTGACTAGTCAAAAAAGCTTGAACAAGAACAAAGCTGGGAAGTATGAGGCTACCATATTGTGAATTACACTATGAGGCTATAGTAATCAAAATAGTCGGGTGCTGGCACACATGCGCGTGCACACACATAACATACACACAAAACAGACATATATTTTAATGGAATGGAAAATAAGCCCATGCCTATACAGTCAAGTAATTTTCCAAGAAGGGTACCAAAAATAGAAAATGAGGAAATGGTGCTGGAAAATGAGGTATCCACAGGCAAAAGAATGAAATTGGACCCTTATCTTATACCATACACAAAAATCAACTCAAAATGGATTAAAGATTTAAATGTAAATAAAACTATAAAACTTCCAGAAGATAACATAGGAGCAAAGCTTCTTGATACTGGTCTTGGCAATGATTTTTTTTTTTTGATATGACACCAAGGCACAAGCAATTAGAACCAAAAATAAAGAAGCAAGAAAACATCAAACTGACCCAAACTAGAAAAAAAAAAAAAACCAACAACAACCTCTTCTGCACAGCCTGCAGCACAACCAACAAGTTGAAAAGGCAGCCTACAGAACGGAAGAAAATACTTGCAAATCACGTATCTAACAAGGAGTTAATATCTAAAATATATAGGAAATCATACAACTCAATAGTGGAAAATCAAATAATCTGATTTTATTTTTTTTCCATAATATTTTATTGTCAAATTGTTTTCCATACAACACCCAGTGCTCTTCCCCACAAGTGCCCTCCACCATCACCACCACCTCTCTTCCCCCCTCCCCCCTCCCCCCCAACCCTCAGTTCATTCTCAGCATTCAATAGTCTCTCAAGTTCTGCATCCCTCTCTCTCCCCAACTCTCTCTCCCTCCTCCGCTCCCCCTGGTTCTCCATTAGGTCTCTCTTGTTTTCCTGCCTGACCTATGAGTGCAAACATATGGTTTCTGTCCTTCTCTGCCTGGCTGACTTCGCTCAGCATGACACCCTCAAGGTCCATCCACTTTCCTACGAAGGGCCATATATCATTCCCTCTCATTGCCATGTAGTCCTCCATCGTGAATATATACCACATCTTCTTGATCCATCCGTCAGGTGATGGACATTTAGGCTCCTTCCATGTTTTGGCTA
>NC_043714.1:5335375-5357985 GCF_006229205.1 Suricata suricatta
GAATGCCCACAGGGATATAAAAATGCTCAACACCACTAATCAACAGAGAAATGCAAATCAAACCACACGGACATCACCTTATACCTGTTAGGGTGGCTATTATTAATTTTTTTTCTCTCCTTACCTGATCTTTCTCCCTCCAACCTTCACTCCTCGACCTCTCTGATATTGTTAATTTTTTTAAAATGAGGGGAAAAGAAGATGTGTCAGCAAAGATGTGCAGAGAAGGACCCTGTTGGAGGGAAGGTAAAGTGGTGCAGCTACTCTGGAAACCAGTATGGAGGCTCCTCAGAAAATTACAACTAGAACTATCAGACGGTAGTACTTGAACTTCTTGGTATATATCCAAAAGAAATGAAATAAGTATCTCAGAGAAATATCTGCCCACCCACATGCACTGTAGCATTATTTACAATAGCCAAGATATGGGGGAAAAAAACTAAATGTCCACCGACAGATGAATGGATAAAGAAAAGGTAGGGTATGGTGCACAGTAATATACACATGCAATGGATTATTATTCAGTCTTTTAAAAAAAAGAAATCTTGAGGAGCCTGGGTGGCTCATTTAGTTGGGTGTCCAACCTCGGCTCAGGTCATGATCTTGCAGTTTGTGAGTTCAGCCCACGTTGGGCTTGGTGCTGACAGCTCAGAGCCTGGAGCTGCTTCAGATTCTGTGTCTCCCTCTCTGTCTGTTCCTCTCCAACTCATGCTCTATCTCTCAAAAATAAACAAACATTAAAATAAATAAATAACAAAGGAAAGAAACCTTGCCAAATGTGGCAATGGATAGATCTGGTAAACACTGTGCTAAATGAAATAAGTCAGACAAAGAAAGACAAATACTATATGATCTCCTCATATATGGAAACTAAAATAACTAAACTCATAGAAGCAGAGACCAGAATTGTGGTTTCTAAGAGCTGGGGGCAGGCTGAAAGGGAGACAATGGTCAAAGGGCACAAAGTTTCAGTGATGCAAGTAAGCTCTGGAAATCTACTACGGAGAACACATGTAATTGACAATGCTGAACTACATATCTGAGGTAGTTCAGCTAAGGCCTAGATCTTCTGTTACATTTTATCAGGCAAGAAACCTAGTAAACAAGGCAGGAAGAGACTTCAGGTGACAAATGTCTGTGGTCTTGAAGGGATGGTGGGTTCATAGGTATATATTTATCTTCAGACACACTGAGTTGTTTACTTTCAATATGCACAGCTTTTCACATGTCAACTATAATAAAGTGGTTTTTCTACAAACTAGTCTTTCTTTTGCTTTCATATTAATAGTAGAGGGCCATAGCTTTCTTTTGGGGCACATGTCTGAATATCTCAAGGCTGCTGTAATTATAGAGTTAGTTCTAATACCCAAACTAAAGCTTTCCTTGTGTGTATGCTTTTTAGAATTTTTTAATGTTTTTTATTCATTTTTGAGAGAGAGAGAGAGAGAGAGAGAGAGAAACAGTGCAAGCAGGGGAGGCTCAGAGAGAGAGGGAGTTATAGAATCCAAAGCAGGCTCCAGGCACTGACCTAGCAGTCAGCACAGAGCCCAACGTGGGGCTTGAACCCACAAACCGTAAGATCATGACCTGAGCCGAAGCCGGACGCTTAACCGACTGAGCCCCCCAGGTGCCCCTGTGTATGCTTTTGGTTAAGAATTATTTTGTATCTGTATTTTGTATTTCTGTTTGTAGCCATAACAGTAACTTAGTTATTATGGTAATAGTAATAGGCAGACTACGAATTCCCAAAATAGATGGTACACACATGTATATTTAACGTCTTATGCCCAAAACGTGCACATTTTGCTGTACACAAGAGTCTTCGATATTGAATGAATACCCAGTAGATGCTGGTAAACCTAAGCAGGAAGGCAGGACCCATTAAAACCATCAGGTCAGATAAAGATGCGAGCTAACGTTTATCAAGTGCTTCCTAGACACAGGCCCTGCTTTCCATGACCGACTCATTAGATCTGGAGAGCACTCTAGGAGGGAGACACTGTTATCTGCCCCCATTTTGTGGATGAGGACATTGAGGCACAGAAGTCCAAGTAACGTCTCCTAAGTGATACTGTCCGTAGGTGGGGAAATCAGGATTCAATTCCAAGCAGCTTGCTTTCAAAATCTGTGCTCTTAACCAAAAAGAAACCAGGAAGAAACTCAGAGTATTAGTTCAGGTATTTTGTCCAGATGGACGTTTCTAACACAACCGATGCCTGATTTTCTTTGGTGAGCGTTCTCCACAAACACGACACTATAAACTACCAATACCATTCAGCTCTAATTGCAGGGCACAGAGATTGTGTAAAATGGTCCTCTTAGTTCTCCAAGAGTCTGGACATGGGGTGTCATTCAGGATTCCAAAATGAGTCCAGAGACAATCTTTCATCACATGAAAATCTGCTTTAGAAAATAAAAGAAACAAAGAAAGAACGGAGCCCTCCTACAAGACTACTTTAATTTTCTCCCATTTTCTCCTCTATTTGCTGCACAAATTAATCTTCCCCTGACACTGGTTGATCCTTTCTCCCACTGCATCTGCACACATTCATCTACAGCAACTCTTTCCTGGAAAACCTACATCTATCTTCATTTTCTCTTTCAGAAACCGAATTGAGATCCATTTGCTTCCGGGATGTCATTTCCAGGCAGTGATTAGAGGAGGGTAGTGGTTAAGTCTGCAAGTATGCCATAAAATATTAAAATCAGTTCTTTATTTGCCATGGGGAAAATCACCAGCTTCTTTGATTATCTAGGCCATTCTTCTAGTCCTCCTGGTGTCTATGAATCCTCTTGAATCCAGTTATTAAGTATAACACCCCAGGGTCAGAAAAGTCTCCTGCAACTTTATTTCCACTTGTTGTATGCAGGAAGAAAAAAAAAAACCCTGTGTGTAATTAATTCTATTTTAAAATATTTCTCGGATAAAGTTTGACATGTCTTAAAGTTTACTCAAGTAATAGACCTTAACACCTGCATTGGTGAAACTGAAAATTCATTTTATTGTTTAAAAGGGAAAAGATTGCATTTCATCAGAAATCTGGACTATGCCAGGGGTGCCTGGGTGGCTCAGTCAGTTGAGTGTCTGACTTCAGCTCACGTCATAATCTCATGGTTCGTGGGTTCTAGTCCTGCGTCAGACTCTGTGGTGACAACTCAGAGCCTGGAGCCTGCTTCCAATTCTGTGTCTCCCTCTCCTTCTGCCCCTCCCCTACTCAGGTTCTTTCTCTCACTGTCTCTCATAAAGTAAGCATTAAAAAATTTTTTTTTAAATCTGGCAATGCTACATAAGGTATGATTTTAGCACCTGCCCTTCTATGAACTGGTAAGTCCCCTCCTACACGTATTCAATTATCTGTATTCCCAGGTAGCAATAGCCTCCCTAATAAACTAGAGCATTTAGAGAACTGCTATAGCAAGAACTAACATTTGTAAAGTCGAAAGGGATGGCTCTGCTCCCTTTGTCCCAAGGAATTTCCAAGCAAAACTGCCCCAACAGCAGTTCTCACCCAGGCTACAGGTCGGAGTAGTCTGGGGGCGTCTAAAATATCTTGACACCCAAATGGTACCTCAGGCCAATTACACCAGACCCTCCAGGGGAGGGAACCAGACATCAGTTCGGTTGACCCTTGAATAACACCAGTTTCTTTGGGTTTGAACAACAACAGGTGCACAATATGCAGATTTTTAAAAATAAATACAGCGCAGTACAATAATTGTATTTTCTCTACTTTATGATTTTCTTAATAACATTCCCTTTTCTCTAGCTTACTTTATTGTAAGAATACAGCATATCAACATATAACATACAAAACATGTGAGTTGACCATGTTATCAGTAAGGCTTCCGGGTCAATAGTAGACTAGTACTAGTAGTTACGTGTTGGGGATTCAAAAGCCATACATGGACTTTTGACTGCATGGGGTTGGTGCCTCCCCCCACACTGTTCAAGGATCAGCTGTATTTTCTCAAAGTGTCCAGGTGATTCCAACATGCAGCCCAGGGTGAGAACCACTGTCTTAGAAATACTGGGAAAACATCAAGTATCCTGTTTGCAGAGGGTAAGAAATAATATGTACAAAATCTAAGTTTTGTTCATGTGTACTGTCATCCTTCTGTGAGCCCAATTTTGAATGTCCTATAGCCAGATGAAGCTATTATGATAGTGACACGGAGATTAATGCCTAAAGAACAAGAGTAAAGAGCTAGCATAGGTCTCTAATGATTTAGGGTCCTCTTTGGGGGAGAAAGAAGAGTGAGTAGGTATATTTTAGAATCGCCAGGATGCAATGTAACCGTATTCTAGACCTCCACATGCCTGAGGCTCCCTGCTTCCTTCTCCCTCTTCCAGACTCTGATAAGCACTTCCAGAACAGCTGATAGGTTAAGCGTCCATATCTGGGTAATGTCTTTATTCTACCCTATGTTTCCATTAGAAAGCACAGAATTGTTGTGTTTCCCATCTTCCATGGACTTAGGCATAATATTTCCATTGGCTTTTGGTTTCCCCCCTAGAGGTGTGTCCTATTCACTTGCACAGTAAAAGTTTATTTGATTAGAAGTCAGGTTTTGTAAGATGAGGTGACAGGATGGCCCTTACCTTCCCTGACTTTGGTCCCTCCAAGGACTATGGCAGATATGCCAACGGATGATGATAAGAGCCAAATACAGATGTTGATGATCTTGGCCTTCATGGGTGTGCGGAAGTCTAACGCCTTGACGGGGTGGCACACGGCAATGTATCGGTCCACGCTCATCATGGTCAAGGTGAATATGCTGGTAAACATGTTATAGTAGTCAATGGAAATGACTATCTTGCACAGCACATCCCCAAATGGCCAGGAATTCATCAGATAGACGGCGCTCTGGAAGGGCATGGTTGTAGTAACTAAGGCGTCCGCCAGCGCCAGGTTAAATATGTAAATGTTGGTTGCTGTCTTCATCTTTGTGTATCTAAAAGACAAGAAACAAGGTCATTTCTCTTCACTGTCATGGAAAATCCATGAGGTAAATGTGTTTGTGACAAAGTCAAAATTCTTGAATTTGTTTTGCATTTTTTATTCTTTATATATTTATTGAGTGTCTAATATGTAAAAGGACTGTTCTAGATATTAGGAGTAGTACATAAATGGACAAAAATCTCTACTTAGCTTTTATTCTCATGCTGTGTTCAAAATATATCTAAATTTTAAAAGGCAAAAGATAACACATAAATACATGAATATACATATAGAACTTTTGGACAGACTTGTGTATAATACAGATCTTTATTTTGTGACTGACAATTCATTTTAACACTATCTGGAGTTGCTTGGCCTTAAACATTTCTTACATAATTTGTATTTTCCCTTTCACTGCATAAAACAAAGATAAAACATACTCAGCTTTTCCTCAGGGTTATTTTGAGAAATCCATCATTGTGATTATGCCTCTTGAAAATTGAAAATGGTCTTTTTTAAATTTAATTCAATTTCATTTTATTGTATTTAAATTTTAGTTAGTTAGCATACAATACAATATTGGTCTCAGGAGTCGAACTCAGTGCCCAAGTGCCCTCCCCCCACCCATCTAGCCAGTCACCCATCCACCCTCCTCGGTCACTCCATAGTTTGCTCTCTATCACTAAGAGTCTCCTGTGGTTTGTTTCCTTCTCTTCTCTTCCCCCGCCTCCCGTTCCCTTACATGTTTTGTTTTTTAAATTCCACATAGAAGTGAAATCATATGCCTTTCTCTGATTGCGTTATTTTGCTTAACATAATAAATACCCTCTAGGCTCCATCCAAATCACTGCAAATGGCAAGATTTCATTCTGTTTGATGGCTGAGTAATATTCTAGTATATATTTATATACCACATCTTCTTTATCCATCCATCAGTCGATGGACATTTGGGCTCTCTCCATAGTCTGGCTATTGTTGGTAATGCTGTTATAAATATTGGGGTAGTGTCTTGGCCGTTTAGCTCAGTAGGTTAGAGCTTGGTGCTGATAAATATTGGGGCACATGGACTCCTTCAAATCTGTATTATTGTATCCTTTGGATAAATACCTAATCATGCAATTGCTGAATCACAGGGTAGTTTTATTTTTAGCTTCTTGAGGAACCTCCATACTGTTCTCCATAGTGGCTGCATCAGTTTCCATTCCCACCGACAGTGTGAGAGGCTTCCCCTTTCTCTGGCTTTCACTTTTAAAATACATTCACAATCTCGGGATGAGAACTGAGTGTCATATATGGAAATGATGAATCACTGAATTCTATTCCTGAAATCATTATTACACTATCTGTTAACTAACTTGGATTTAAATTAAAAACAAATAAAATAAATAAAATACATTCAATTTCAGTCGCTAAAACACAACTAAGTTTGTTGATTTTGTTGGTCACTGTGTCACTAGTTTTCCATCTTCAATGCATGATGTAAATAAAGCAGACTGAGTTTTTCTTTATAAACATCATAGCACGAAATGTAATCTAGCACAGGAGTTAAGAAACAACTCGGGGGGGGCGCCTGGGTGGCTCAGTCGGTTAGGCGTCCGGCTTCGGCTCAGGTCAGATCTCACGGTTCATGGGTTCGAGCCCCGTGTCGGGCTCTGTGCTGACAGCTGGCTCAGAGCCTGGAGTCTGTTTCAGATTCTGTGTCTCCCTCTCTCTCTGACCCTCCCCTGCTCCAGCTGTCTCTCTCTGTCTCTCAAAAATAAATAAAAAGCATTAAAAAATTTAAAAAGAAACAACTCGGTTTTCCTTTACTCTCATCTTGAGAGATTTTTAAAGCACATAATGTTGTATCCTCTTCCAACTGAGGGGACAGTAATTTTCTTTTTTTTTCCCATAATATTTTATTGTCAAATTGTTTTCCATACAACACCCAGTGCTCTTCCCCTCAAGTGCCCACCACCATCACCACCACCTGTCTTCCCCCCTCCCCCCTCCCCCCCAACCCTCAGTTCATTCTCAGCTTTCAATAGTCTCTCAAGTTCTGCATCCCTCTCTCTCCCCAGCTCTCTCTCCCTCCTCCGTTCCCCCTGGTTCTAATTTTCAAACCAGGTCAGAAAGATTACCTTTAAGCTCAAATTATTCTTTCCATTATAACGGGACGTTTAGCACAATTCCATGTTCAACTACAACTGAGTTAAAAGGATTGTTTTACTTAGAGAACACTCCCTCAGGGATCTGTAGGGCATGAAATGTTCCAAATGAAAAAATAAGGGGGGGGGGGGGAAGTCCTGGGTGGCTCAGTTGGTTAAGCGTCTGACTTTGGCTCAGGTCATGATCTCATGGTTCAAGGGTTCAAGCCCCGCATAGGGTTCTGGGCTGACAGCTCAGAGCCTGGAACCTGCTTCGGATTCTGTGTCTCCCTCTCTCTCCACCCCTCCCTTGTTTGCACGATGTCTCTCTCTGTCTCAAAGATAGATAAACATTTAAAAACTTTTTTTTTAATAAAGAAATGCTCCAAATGGTATCAGCAGGTTTTCAGAGGCCAAATGCTAAGGTATGTTAGGGCAAATCCATGTTAATTACTTCTACACACCTCAGATCTGTAGGCCTTATCATAAGTAATTCAGCCACGCCCCCATGTACTTTCTTAATGTTATGGCGTTGGGTTTCATCAAAGGTCATTTATAAGGAGATGTCATATGGAGAAGTGCTGCCTTGGCTCTAAAGTCAAAGTCAATGGTTATTATTGACTAGTGCCAGGGCATCTCTTAATACATAAATTTCCACACAGGTTATGACAGAACGGTTGTGGCTTTCCTGGGAGGCAGAGTGGCCTTCTGTGAAGTCGGATCACCCTGAGTCTGGATTCAGTGTACATCTTTCCTGAGTTTCGGTTCCTGTTACATAAAGATCATAAAACCAAATGGCCATAAAGGCAGTAGAGGACCTGACTCAGAATGTGTGATCATACTTCATTTTCAATGTCCCACTCACCCTCACCCCCCACCCTCCCTTCCTCTCTCTTCTTCTTGTGAGGACATGGTTTGTCTGGGCTTGGATGGAGGCATGGAAAACACTGGCACACAGTATCTCCTGGCTTCCATTTTGACGCTCTGCCATTTAAGCAGTGCTCTAATCTGGAGCATGAGGAGTTTACTTTAAAATATGTCATATTTTACTCTTACAGTTTTCACCCAAATATTACTAAGTGGTCTATAAGTTGTAGAAAGTGTATGACCAGTGCTCTGGGCTTAGGCTTTCTAAAGGCACAGATAACTTGGGTCCACTTACTGAGACAGAACAGAACAAATGTTTCCAATGAGCAAGACTGAAAGGCTATCTGTTCAAATATTGTCTTCTTTAAGATACGGTCTTATGTTTGAAAAGTGCATCTTACAGGCAGACTTCCTATATTCTTCCCATTTTCTCCCTGATAAATCCCTGAGGTTAACAAAGCTGTCAGCTTGTTTAACCTTTAACTTCTCTCAGATTGAGTGATCTTGATATTCTCCTTTTGCTTTATGAAGTTAGACGATGTTCCCTGCCTTACACAGTTGGGTCAACCTGAGTTACAGTCCTTATTTCCCACCAACCGTTAGGTTTTGGATATGTCACTAAAAATTGGGCTTCAGATTCTCATCTATAAAATGGAAATACAATGTTTATCTTAGAGAGCTCCTGAGATAATTAACGGAATGGCCCTGATCCAGAAAATATGTCTAATTTACTTCATGGTCTTCAACCCCTCTCCCTCTTTTACAGAGGTGGAAGCCATCAGTTACCACAAGGAGAGAGGATCCTAGCTTTTAGTTAGAGCCATGGTTCAGCTTGAATATAAAAGGAAACAGTAAAAATGATCCTGAGACCTTATATGCTAGAAGAACGTGAATGGGACAAAATAGAAGTTACAATAAAATATAACACGTCTTTACCAACAACAGCCAAATATGGAAAGGGCCCAAATGCCCATCGACTGATGAGTGAATAAAGAAGTGGAATCTACAATGGAATATTACTCATCCATCATAAAGAATGAAATCTTGCCATTTGCAATGACATGGATGGAACTAGAATACATTATCCTAGAGTGAGGTAAGTCAGAGAAAGACAAATGTCATATGATGTCACTTATATGTAGAATTTAATAAACAAAACAAATGAATGTAAGTGGAAGGAAAATAAATAAGAGGGAGGCAAACTACAGGAGACTCTTCACCTTAGAGAACAAACTGAGGGTTGCCAGAGGGGAGGTGGGGGGGGGAGGTTGGGCTAAATGGGTGATGGGGATTAAAGAGTATGCTTGTGGTGAGCACTGAGTGATGTATGTAAGTGATAAATCACAATTTCTGCTCCTGAAATTAATATTATACTATATGTTAACCCCTTATACTATATGTAAACTACCTAGAACAAAAAACTTATATGAAAAATTATGACATGCATCTTTAAGTAATTATAAAATGATGAGTGATTTACTTTTCAAAAATACTTTCAACAACTAAATGTATGAAATTAAGCCTTGAACTTCTAAAGAATTCAAACCTGGTCATCAGATCTCCGAATAAGAGAGATGAGCTCCTGTAACAGAAATGTCGACCAATCACACAAATGTTTAACTATACTAATTGTAGCAAAAATCCTTGCTCCCAGAGAAACAAGCTTTTCCCAAACCATTCATGTGGGAGTGGCCACCGCCACCATCTGCCAGAGCAGGAGACACCCCCCATGGAGAACCCAGATCTGCCGGCATCCTGGTGTCACCACCTCACTCTCATTCTGAGGTGGTTCGTGTTAACGATGGCAGTCTTAATAACCATTGCTTTCAAATACCCCCTGTGCCAGATTCTGCTGCACACCCCACATATTTCTCCCACTCAGTCCCCACGTGGGAGTCACCATACCCCTATTCTACAGATGAGGCCACTGAGAATCACTGGAGGTCTGGGCATTTCTCAAAGTCATATGGTTGTAAAAGGCATCACAAGGGGTGCCTGGGTGGCTCAGTCAGCTGAGCGTAGTAGGACTATTGATCTCAGCTCAGGTCATGATCTCACAGTTCATGAGATGGAGCCTGGTGTGGGGGTCTGAGCTGACAGTGTGGAGCCTACTTGGGATTCTCTCTCTCCTTCTCTCTCTCTGCCCCTCTCCTGCTGACACATGCATGTGGGCACACTTTCTGTCTCTCTCAAAATAGAGAAATAAACTTTTTTAAAAAGGCATTAAAAGACTGAAATCTGGGTGCAGATACCAGTCTCTACATTCTTAAATCTCTCCAGCACTCGATTGATGTACAAAGCCCAGTGTTTTGATCTCCATGTGTTTTATCTGATTCTCACAAATGTCCCTCAAGTTTAGCCAGATTTATTGTCTTTTTCCTAATATGAACAAAGCAAGTTGGACTAAAGGGAGTAAAGTGATGTTCCTGGTGTTGGCCAAGGTAGGAGCTCAGTGGGACCATCTGGAAGGGGCAGCAGGTAGGTAGGGCCCCTCTCTCAGGTTTCTAGAAGACACATACTTCTAAGCCTACCACACTGAAAGGGAGAACTGACAGGTATAATTCTGAGTAGTGAATCAACTAAGAGTTCAATGACTATTTGTTGATGGTCCTTTAGGGACCTCACTGGACTGGGTCCTATGAAGGTGTGAGAAGACCCTCATGGTCAAAGACAGTCTGGTCGAAGGTGCAGGGATTGTTTGTATTTACTCAAATGGAGATAGTAGTTAGTCCTTTCTGTCAGATGTCCCTGGAGGAAGGGGGGTAGGGAGGAGTAAACTTTCTTACTACCAGAAGATAGGAAATGATTTTCCATTTCCTTCACACTGCTTTACAGAGATTGGCAAATATTTCAAGTAAAATGGCACCGTCTGCGTGGGAAGTTCTGGCTTGTATGGAGAAGCTGGAGGTGGGCTGGCAGCGAGTGGCTGCACTTTTTAGCTTACACACCACGGGAGCATATGGCACTAAGAGAGCAAAGTCTGGGGGCTGTCCTCGCTACACTTGTCAATGTTTCAAACCTGGAAATGACGATAAGGTATATGGATCAGGCCATGAGGAAAGTCATCGCCTGGCGACACAGCGGAGGGGGTCTCTGGGAGTAAGAAATGCTCCCCGTCACACATTAACTCAAGACCTTCCTACTGTAGTTCTCTACAGAGAACTGGGGTGGGGTGGGGCAGGGGTCTGCAGAGAACTGAGGGGGTGGAGGTGCTCTTACACTGGCAGCCATACACGAACAGAGCCATGTGCTGAGCTACTAGGAACAGGGTTACCAGGCAGGGTTCCTGGGAGAGCTTGGCACTTGCCATGAGAGAAATGAGTGGAAGGAACATTGACCTTGGGACACAGCAGCCCCACAAGATGACTTCTTGGCCTTCCTGCGTGCCTTCTGTCCTTTGACAAGGTGCAGGAAGAAGGGCCTATTCTTGGATTATCAGCATCCCTGACTGTCGAGGGACACTGGCCAAGTGCGCTTTTTTTTTTTTTAATTTAAATGATGATGGGGCGCCTGGGTGGCTGTCAGGTAAGTGCTGACTTTGGGTCAGGTCATGATGTCGTGGCTGGTGAGTTTGAGCCCTGCATCAGGCTCTGTGCTGACAGCTCAGAGCCTGGAGCCTGCTTCAGATTCTGTGTCTCCCTCTCTCTCTCTGCCCCTCCCCTGCTCACGCTCTTTCTCTCCCAAGAATGAATAAATTGTTTTTTTTTTTAATTTAAATGATGCTTCTTCAATCAGCAGCTCCTTTTTAGCTTATGACAGCATAATATAGCCATCATCTTGATGGCTAATCATCATCCATCTGTAAATATGTATGTGTTTTTCATTTTGTTGATTCCAGGTATTTTAGCTCCTACCTGCAGTTGTCCTCCATGCTGACAATACACACATCCTCTCTTCTCTCTTGTTAGAGTCAAGCTTCCTCCCTTGTCTTTGTCACTTCGTTACTGCAGCACGTTTTTCAGTGGCTGCTCCATACACAGCAACATAATGTGCATGGAGCGTGACCGAAAAACTCAACATACAGACCGCACCCTGGGAGCTTTTCAGCCATCAGGGTCAAAAATTACAACATGAACTAGAGGGACAGACAGAAGGGAAGGATCAGTGTGTGGTGAAGAGATCAGGGCACATTTTACTTATTTATTTTTCTTTTGTAGTTTATTGTCAAGTTGGTTTCCCCACAAGTGCCCTCCTCCATCCCCGTCACCCCCGTCTCCTTTCCCCCTCCCCCTTCAGCCCTCTGTTTTCAGTATTCAAGAGTCTCTCATGATTTTCCTCCCTCCTTCTCCCTCTTCCCCCCTTCCCCTCCCCATGGTCCTCTGTTAAGTTTCTCCTGTTAGACCTATGAGTGACAGCATATGGTATCTGTCCTTCTCTGCCTGACTTATCTCGCTTAGCATGACACTCTCGAGGGCCATCCACATTGCTACGTATGGCCATATTTCATTCTTTCTCATTGCCATGTAGTACTCCATTGTGTATGTAAACCACATCTTCTTGATCCACTCATCAGGTGATGGACATTTAGGCTCTTTCCATGATTTGGCTGTTGTTGACAGTGCCACTAGGAACATTGGGGTACATGTGCAGGGCACATTTTAAAGAAGAGAAAACCTGGATAGGAGGCTGCGCTTTGAGAAGGAGCTGGATGGAGAGGTTTTAACGACCACAGCACTGGGAGCCTGGCTGGGGGAGGAAGAGGGCGTCAGGCCACAGAGGAGCCAGCGCTGTGCTAAGGGTTCCCTGAGGACTTACTCTGTCTTCGGAACTTTATCTGGCAAAGTTGTTGTGCTGTTTAAGGACAGTTAATGAGATGGTTTCTCAAAGTACTCAGCACAGGGCTTGGCACTTGACAATTGCTCACTGAGTGCCATCATCATTGTCATCATTGCTGCTGTTATTATCATTAATTAGCCGCCGCAGTCCTAATGACCTGCATTACAATCCCATAAGATACCACTGCCCCCACTTCTTTGGAAGAGTAAGCGGCTTAGAGCTGATTCTCAGGGGTTCTTGGACTCTATACCTAATAAATAAAGGAAGTCAAGGCTGTGCACCCCAAACTTTCTTCAGAGGGCAAAAATTTTATCAGAGAAATAATGTGAATCTGTGACTTCTGCTTCTTCCAGCAGTTCAAGGTTGAAAACCATTCTGCTAAGTGTGGTGAAGTATGCATCAGGAGGGTAAAATAAACATTTGACAGGAGGAAATGGGGCATGATTCGGGAATCCTAATATAGAACATTAGCACCGCCCTTCAATGGACAAAGGCTGTCATATACCTTACAGTGCCGGAGTTTTCCCACAAGCAATACCCATTGTTTGGGAGAGGAAACAGTAAAGAGGATGTGAATGGCCTGCCTCAGACCACAAAGGAGTGAGACAGTGGGAAGCAAAATCTAAGCCTTCTGAGTCGCTGTTGTAAGGACAGGTCTGAAACTGACTCTATGAGACAATAGAAGGGCACACATTGCCCAAGGCAGGAGGGACCACCCTTGTAACACCCAATCAGGAAAGGCCAGCTAACACACTTAACATTTCTAAGGGCGGGCCTAGAAGGCTAGTTACACCCTACGTGAGGGTCCTGGGTCCTGGGTCCACTCAGTAATTGGTTAACACTCTAAATGTTGTGATTGGGTCCCGCCAAAAGTAACAAATACTCTAGGCAATGTGAATGGTTAAACCTGCTGTCAATAATAGTGTATAATAATGATTGGACCCCTGTACCTGTGTCACAATTTCCTGTAACTCCTCCTTCCCAAACCCATAAAGGCCCTGCCCCGCCATGTTCGGGGCTCTCAGCATGGATCCACTGTGCCAGTAGAGTCTGTGAGCTGGGCTCGGCCAGCCTAAGCCCGTTTTGCATGCATGACTCGGTCTCCCTGGCAGTCTTTGGTTTTTGGGGACGATATTGGAAACTTGGGTATAACACTGTGAAACTACAGTTCCAACAGAATGAAACAAACACCCTAATGGTCATTTTTCTGAATAGACTCCTTTAATCCAGCAAATACCTAACTAAGGGCCAAGAGAACGCACCCAAAGAGTCATTGTTTAGTCTGGTGAACCAAATGTTCCTGACCCACAAGCAGGCCACCATTGTACAACCCTGGGGCTGTGTGCACTAGGGTCCCAATACCCCCTAACACACCAGGCTCTGGGAAAATGCAGTCCTTTTCATCCAACAGTGGAAGACTAGCATAATGAGAGATGCATTTTGACACTCTTTTCTCCTACACTGCCAACAAGCATGACGTATTCATTTTCCTGGACAGGTTTGCCAGATATAGAGCACTCCAGATTTTGTGTTTTAAATGATCAGAAACTACTGATCATTTACCGATGTGGATTTTCAGAAGAGTTTATTTGAAAACATAATGAGTTTGCTTCATGAACTCTCCAGATAACGTTCAGTTCACCTCGATGATACGTCTTTTGGGGTTATTTACTATGGAAACTATGGTTTTTTACTAAGGGGCAATCACTTCTTAATTTTCAAGGGAAGGAAGGGAAATTCAGTCACTGTTTCTCCACTGATCTGACTCCGCAATTGAATATATTCACTATATTCACATACTCACTATGTGAATTCACAGATTCACATGGATTCTCACAGATGGTCATGTACCCCTTCAGTTCCCCAGAATTACTGTCCCGTATGCAGAGAGCAAAAGCTATAGAAAGAACAGAGGAGCAGACTCTGTCCCTGAGTCCCACAACTGTCACAACCTCAGTGACCACACTGGCACTGAAGGACAGCCAGCCTGGTGGACGTGCTCCGTGTTGAGTGGCGGGCAGGCCATCCATGCAGGGTGGTGGGACAACGCAGAGCAGTGATTTCACTACAACAGCTGGTGCCCCGGACCTGCTCCTCCTCTGTTGGCATGGCCCTGAGTCCCAGAATGAATGCTCTAGTGTATTCAGCTGTGCACACAGGACGAGTGTGTATCATGCCCAACACCACCCAGTAGAAAACTACACGTCTCCCATGATGGACGTGTTGTTTCCCAGTGCACGACTATCTGGATACTTAGAAGTATACAGGTATCTTAAATGAATTTTTCCAATTTTATGCTGAAAGCTGACATAGCTAAAGTAAGCCACAGGATGTTGGCAGAAGGGACACATGACTACCCTCCAGCTCCATCCTCTATCAGAAGGAAATGGCCCCTTCACTGGGTGGGGAGCAATGGGGGGAAGGCAGGGACAGTTTGGTCATCTTGTGAAGTTAAATAAGTTAATACTCAGAAAATGGTTCCGCTCAGAACTCTAGCCATTGTTAATCTGAAATCTCCCCTCCTTACCTCTGGATACGTTCCTTGGGGATCTCTGAATTCATCACAGACTCCTCACTCATCACATGCTTTCTGTTTTTCTTGTCTTTCATCTAAAATCTGACCTGCTGGACCAGGGGAGGGGTAAGTGTTTAAATACAAACACACACTCACACACACACAGACACAAGCCTTTGACAATATTATCCCTACTCCTAAAATTTGCTCTCTTACAGTTGTCTTCCTTATCTCAGACATAAGCCAGCACCCCTTCCAAAGAAAGAAAGACACAGAAATTGGCTGATTTTGCGTGGGGGAATAAATAAATCTTTTGTTAATACAGGCTTCAGCCTGCAGCCATAAAATGTTAGGATTTTGCACCGAGGATGGAGCCCCCCGGGGCAACAACAGCTGAGCACATCCGGAAGTTCATTTGGAGTGAAGAAGGCGTGGGCTTCAAGTTCCCAGGAAGAAACTGCTCCCGAAGAGATACTGCTGGGTGATTAATGGTGAGCAGCAAACATCGCCCAGCCGCAAAGAAGTCCCCCTTCAAACCAACTGTAAGACAGGGGCCAGGAAAAACTGTAAAGTCTCATAAGGTCAAAAAGCAAGTGATTCTGAAGACTACACAGGAGCTCTATACTCGATGACCGACTTGGTTTTTTTCCTTTCTTTTTCTTTTTCCTTTTTTGTAGGAGGGGGAGGGGCACCTAGTTAGTCTCTGATCTCTGCCACTGTCCATGAGGATTTGGGTTTCAGCCGCAATCACGGTCCGTGGGGAAGAAAATAATTCCGTTTGACTAATCCATTTCACCAACTGCAGTGAAAGCAATTCTTTCTTTTAAGAGCTTGTCAAATAAGAATTACTTTGAGGAACGCAAGATAGGCGCTTCTGAAAATAATGCCTGGACCGATGTTTACCAGGCTTACTTTAAATGTTTAATGTTGATTCCAAGAGAGGGCTCCGCGTAAATCAGAGCACAGTTTTCAATCAAAGCCTGAGGTAAGGCTGATGTCAGATAGGGGGCAGCACAAGGTTAATTATACCCGTATGGCTCTGCTTTTTCCTCAATGCCTCCACAGGTGCAGTCTGAAGATACTCTCCGAGGGAGGCTCTGCTGACATTGGAGAGAACATGGAATAGAGTGTGTTCATACACCTGCGGTGAGGGATGGAAAAGAGGCAGGCACGACAGCAGACACGCTGATCGTCACCTCACGTCCTCACATACTTCCACACTTCTGTGACAGCCACACAGCTTTCTGGGACTGATGATACAAGATCAACCATGGGACCCAGACGAACTCAGGGGTGACCTGAGTCAGTATATGCCATGTACCCTAAGACGGGCTCAGGCCAGTGGGACTCCTCCGCTCAGTGGCTGGGGAGGAAACACTGTGTCCCCCAGTCTGGGAGCAAGAAAACAGGTGCTTTTGCCAAAAGAACCACTTCTGTGCCCAGCAAGCTTGGGTGGGTTGGCTGCCTTTGGAGAAGAAATTTGAGTTCAAGAAATAGAACCATTTCCACAGTATATTTGTGGTTCTGTTTTGTTTTGCTTTTCTCCCAAGCTCTTACAAAGCTGTCCCTTTTAGGTCATTTCAACACTGCCCAGGTTGAACTGTAGGGAAGGAAAAGTCTTCTCTCAGAGCAAAGGTAGCAGAGGACTGACCCCCTACAGGTCTTTATTATGGTGGCAATGAAGCAACAACAACTAATGAGAAAAGAGAAAGGTACAACTTAAGACCAAGGAACAAGCCATTTTGATCCCGTCTGTGTTTCTCCTAAAAACTTTTCCCTTATTTATCCTTACATTTAACTTAAAAAGAAGTAGATCTTCACAAGAGCAAAACTTTTCTTTAAATGAAACAAAAGAGAACATATATACAAAATTCTCGTGGAAACTGAAGCTTGAGGAGGGTGTTTTCTTAATGGGAAGAGAAAGGAGGTAGGCAGTGTTTAAGGCTGAATTGTGTCCCCTCAGATACACGCACCCAAGTCCTAACCCTGGTACCTCAGAATGTGACTGTGTTTGAAGGCAGGGCCTTTAAAGAGGTAAAGTGAGGTAAAGTCAAGGTAAAATGGGGATGTGAGGATGGGCACTAATCCAATATGGCTGGCGTCTGTATCAAAGGAGGAGATTAGGACACAGATACACACGACAAAAGACCCTGTGAGGACACAGGGAGGAAACAGCCATCTACAAGCCAAGGAGAGAGGTGTCTGAGGAAAGCAGCCCTGCCAGCACCTTGACCTCAGACTTCTGGCCTCCCCGTGAGAAAACGAGTTCTGATGTTTAAACCACCCGGTCGGTGGCATGCTGTCATGGCCGTCATAGCGCACTAATATAGAGCATCGGTGCCCTGAGCCGGAAGTTCCACCTGGGGCCAGCAGCCTGCCTCTCCGGACGCCTGCCCTAGGGTTTCCGACTTGCTCAGTCAGCCCCACAGTCCTATAACCCAATTCCTTACAACAAATGTCCATCTCCTACTGGTTCTGCTGTTCTGGTTGATTCCCGATGAATGCACAGAGTATTCAAAGTGAGTACAGAAGAGCCAAGAAGGCTCTGGAAAATACGACCAATTAAGAAACACAAGAGGAAGACGGGTCTGTGATGCAGACAAGAGAAACCCAGAAGACATGGCAAGGAGTCAAGGGCAGGGTGCTATCCGAGAGACCGAGGGGTGTAAGACAGGTCGAGCATGCAGAGTCTCCACAGAATGAGGCGCCTGGGGCTCAGTGGGTGGTGTCTGACTCTCAATTTCAGTTCAGGTCATGATCTTATGGTTCATGGGCTGGAGCCGCGAATCAGGCTCTGTGCTGACGGCACGGAGCCTTGTTGGGATTCTCTCTCTCCCTCTCATTCTGCCCCTCCCCAGGGTGCTCATATGCTCTCTCTCTCTCTCAAAATAAATAAACTTAAAAAAAAAAAAACTCACAGAAGTTAGGGGATAGCCAGCCTAAAATAAGCATTTGAAGCATAATGATGTTCTTAACTTTGGTCAAGGAGCGCCAGGGAGGGAAGCCAAGTGCACTGGGCTGAGGAATGGACGGAAGTCAAGGAAATAAAGAAGGATTATCGCTCAAAGGGGCTTACCTACAACCCACAGGAAGATGCAAGTCATTTGCCTAGGGAACCCAGGACAACGGAAGGGTTATGAACATTGATGACCTGTAAGATGACAGGCGTCTGAGTATATCCATATGCTTAAGAGACAAAATCAGTGGGCAGATTACAGACAGTGGAGGAAGGAGATCCCTGACAGAGCAGAGACTCCGGGAGAGCCGGAGGTGAGGAGAGTTAACTCACAGGGGCAGGGAACTGCCTTGGACAGAAGGAAGGAAACGTCTCCACAAGATGGGAAAGAATGAGGGGAGGGCGACCACCAAGACACGTACGCAGGAAGAGTGCTCCCGGCAGCCGATTCCAGGGTCGCCGTGAAAACTGGTAAACCCATTCCCCACCCACCAGGAAGTGTGCAGGGAGAGGGCCTAGGAGTCAGTATTGGTTAAATTAGTTTTGGATCGTTTTTTTTTTTAAGTGAGAAATAGGAAAAGGAATTGGCTCTTTCTGGAAATAGGAGAGAGACACAGAAAAACCAGGCAGACTTGGGGTCAGATACACTTGCAGGTTGTGACGTTGCCCTGACAAAGATGAAAGTGGCTTCATTCAGCAGAATTTAACTAGTTGTGTACAGGAATAAGGGAGATAAGGAACCCACTTGATCCGGGGTCACGGTGTGGTGGAAGACAGAGGCATGACAGGAAGGCAAGGCAGGCGCGTGAACTGTCGAGACAGGCTGAACTGATGGCTCACGGTGTCCCGGTGGAGTAAGCAGGAAAGAGGGTCTGGGAGAAGAAGGGCTGCCAGGTAAGGAGGTGTCCACAGGTGTGCAGAGTGGTAGAGTGTGAACCAGACAGCCGACTGAAGGGCAGGATCCGGGGCCGGGCTGGCTCCACATCAGCGAGGCGTGACTTTGCTCAGTTTCAGCTTCCTTTGCCTTTGTTTTATCGTCTGTTAATGGGGATGGTAATATACCTATGACTATGAAGATCTGAAGACATAACTCACATGTAGTAGGTAGCTTTCCCAGCCGGGCATATATTTAGTGTCCCTTAAGTATGAGTCAGGTTTGCCAAGCGGGGAGACGGCTGCCTGCGTGGAAGTGGTGGGAGGGTGGCCGTTTCAGATGTCACAGGCGAGACAGGGTGTGGGTGTGGGTGTGGGTGGGTATCAGGGCATGCACTGCAGGTAACCGACACAGGGGGGCGGTAGAGAGCACAAAGGGTTAGGCTCCTAAGCGCCACACCCATGGGTGCACTCAAAGTGTCCCTAGCAGCCAAAGACACAGATCCAGGGCTGAGGGATGAATCTGCCACCCCAAGGCCACAAACCAGAAAGCCTGGCAAGAAGGGAGGCTGGGGTGCTGAAAGGTCTTCCCAGGGGAAAGTTACTGTGCCCTCATTAGGCAGTTGGGCCTGTGAAATGACGAAAAACCTTGAGACGTTCAATGTGTTCAGGTACTCAAGGTGGGAAAGCTATTTCTGAGATGGCACTAAAAATAACCCAAGCTTTTTGCCCCAACCCTCACCTCCTCCCCGGGTCGGAGCAGCCCATCCAGACCTGCACCGGCCCTGACATCCAAGCCTCTAAATCCCATCTCTAGAGTGACAATCTAGATGACTGAACCGTGACCCTTTCCGATGTATGATTTGTTAAGAGCGTCGCTCTCCGAAGCCATCCTCCAGCTTGTCAGGCAGTGTCGCCCAGCTCTCAACATCAGTGACAACAGGCGCCTTTGGATTCCGCACTCCGCTCTCGGCTCTGATGTGAACAGCACAGCCACCCCTTGCAAGCTTCAGTTCCTTCTTCTGAGCGAAATAAACCGAAGTCCGCCAACTTTCCTTTTGAGGCTTTCTTTTTCAATTCTTTCACCCTCTCTCAATCTGAATTGGTTCTAAGTACTCCTTAGTCCTTTTAGGAATAGATGTAAGCAAACTAATGCTTTGACACATTGCATTCCAGGATGAACGTATAACTCCTCATCTCTCATATTTTATCTCCAAGTAGTTGGGGCTGGGGTGAGAGGATGGATGATGTGACATGAATGAGCTAACTTTTTGTGTATTTTTAGCTGAATGTATTCCCTTTTAGCAGGTTTTATTCCTGGATATCTTTTGGAGATATGTGTATACACACACACACACACACACACACACGTACGTATATGTATATACATAATTATATATCACATGTCATATAAATATATGAATAATTAATAAGTATAGCATATTACTATTTATGATGGTGATTATTAATTACATATAATTACATGTAATTGTTATACGTATTTATATTTCATTTCTATCTCTTCTCTACTGTTCCCCCATGGAGTTGTCTTTGCACACATTTTAGGATTCTTCATTCCTTTATATCCTACGCTGCAGGACTATATAAATAGTTGTTAAGCAACTCAGAAGCTCTTCTCCAACTCAAAACTTCGGGTGCTCATTCAAATAACAATACGATGTATCTGTTTTAGTCATGCACTTAAATATGACACAAGTAGGAACAGAGCTGGCTTTTTTTCTTAGCGTCTTCTTTTTGTGTAACAATGTTTATTACAAAGCAACGGCCTCTGAACCAAAGATCTCCGAAACATTTTAATTGAAATTGAGAACACAGCTGTTATTTCTTTGCTTTCAGTTGCTATAATCACTTTCTAACGGAGAGCAGCCCTGAAGTTACTAAGGACTTAAAAAAAAACAATGTTCTTTTAAAATCTCCCCTCCCTCCATTGCCTTTCCTCATCACTGACAGAATTCCTATAAAACACAATACACAACTATGGCAACCAAGGGTACCAAGGTATAAATGCTAATTGTAGGTGAAACGAGCTTTATAATATTTGGAGGCTTAAATGATGGGTTTTAGTTCTGGAGCACAGATGAAGATGAAAGACCTGAAACTCTCATGACTAGATACATAAATAAATGGGCATTTTCTTATGATGATGATTTCTCAAGACTCATGCTACTAGTAGATAATGGTCTTACGGTTCATAATAAATAAAGAGCTAAAGTCAGAATTTTTTTAAAGTAGGTTTTTTTCATCTGTCAAATATCCCTAAAAAGAGTGACTGTGTCCTTTACTTCACAGGGACTTCTCAAAGGAACCTAAGCCCCTTATTCACTCTCAAAGGTGCATTTCCAAAGCATTAAATCTCCCAGAAAGTAATTAAATTCACATAAATTTCAAAGGGCCTCCAGGCCAAAGTTGGGATTTTTTCTTTTCTTGTTTTCTTTGTTGAAAGAGACGAAACTAAGCATCATTTCACTTACCAGACAACTAGCCTATATACGTGGATATTTGGGTATTCATTACTAGAAACCGACTTCAATATAATTCTACCAAAGAACAAGAAAACAGAACCTTCCATTCCCCTTGGTGGAAAATAAAAAGCAAAGCAATTTTTGGAAACCTCCACACCCCACACTTAAGAGAATAAATACAGATGGCTTATTCACGAAAATCACTGATATTCTTTACAAATAAGATGACATTTCAGTGCTAAAAGGGCTCATGCGTGGATATCAACAACTCAAAATAGTATATTGACTTTTGCTTCATAAACCATAACACCAATCTGATGAGTCACAGGAAATTCTGAATTATGCCCAGTGCATTCGATGGGCCTGGATTTTACCTTAAGAAGTATTTACGGAGGACAAAATCAAGCGCTCCGACCGGGTGCAGGCAAACTGGCAAAAAGGCCAGCAAAGGAACGAGTTTCCTTCCCAGGAGACGTTGACCTTGCTCCACACCCTAGTACTCGGCCTGACCACAGTTTTCAGCAAGGGCTTGGCGGGTAAGAGTCACACAAGTTCTCAAAACACTTTTGGCTGCTCGATCTGCCTGCTCCCCACCCCCCACCCCCAAACCTCCCCCAGGAATACTTTATTTTGAGGAGGCCACCCTCGGAGGCTCTCCGGAGCCCGGCAAAGGCGGGTCAGGGTCCCCGCCACCGGGTTGGCGCCCCACCCCGCGTCCAGGTGGCCGCACCCGGCCTCCTCTCCACCCCCCTACCCCCCACCGCCTCCAACTGCAGCCACTGAGGCGCCCAGACCCCGCACTCACCGGATGATCACGAACATGACCAAGGAGTTGCCCACCAAGCCCACGACGAACACCACCGAGTAGACCGCGGTGATGATGACCGGGATGGCGGGAGAGATGTGCGCGGGCTCGAGCGGGGCGCCCTCGGAGCCCCCGCTGCTGTTGCCGTCGGCCTCGGCCCAGCCCGCCAGCCAGCCGCTGCCGTTGGGGGGCAGGCAGGTGCTCGGCGGGCAGGTGGGACCAGGCTCCCCGCGGAAGATCTGGACCGGGGGCTCCATGGTTGGCGGCCG
>NC_043714.1:5358085-5384390 GCF_006229205.1 Suricata suricatta
GCCGCGGAGCTTCAGTAAGGAGGATGGCTATGCCTCCCCAGTGCGAGTGTGCTTCTGGATTATTCATCACATCGTCCAGAACTACCGTGGGCATCGTTCCCGGGAAGTTGTCTTTCAAGCGAGAAGAAAAAGTGTACTTCTTTTGTTTTATTGTTTTATTGTTTTTATTAATAGTTATCAGCAAGTTGGTTTCCGTATAACACCCAGTGCTCTTCCCCACAAGTGCCCCTCTCCATGACCATCACGCCCCTTGCCCTTCCCCCTTCCCTCTTCAGCCCTCGTTTGTTCTCAGCCTTCAAAAGTCTCTCATGATTTGCCTCATTCCCTCTCCCCATCTCTTCTTCTCCCCTTCCCCATTCCATGGTCCCCTATTAAGTTTCTCCTGTTAGACCTATGAATGACAGCATATGGTATCAGTCCTTCTCTGCCTGACTTATTTCACTTAGCATGACACCCTCGAGTTCCATCCACTTTGCTACAAATGGCCAGATTTCATTTTTCTCATTGCCATGTACTACTCCATTGTATATATACCATATCTTCTTGATCCACTCATCAGGTGATGGACATTTAGGCTCTTTCCATGTTTTGGCTATTGTTGACATTGCTGCTATGAACATTGGGGTGCTCCTTTGCATCAGCACTCCTGTATCACTCAGGTAGATCCCCAGCAGTGCTATTGCTGGGTCATAAGGGAGTTCTATGGTTAGTTTTTTGAGGAGCCTCCACACTGTTTTCCAGAGCGGCTGCACCAGTTTACATTCCCACCAACAGTGTAGGAGGGTGCCCGTCTCTCCACATCCTCACCAGCATCTATAGTCTCCTGATTTGTTCATTTTAGCCACTCTGACCAGTGTGAGGTGGTATCTCAGTGTGGTTTTGATTTGTGTTTCCCTGATGCTGAAAAAGTGTACTTCTGTCTATCTGAATGACCCATGCAGAGTAGCAAGATAATCCCATTAGACCAGATCGTTCAATAGGAATGATTTTAAACGCATCAATAGAATATTTCTGTGCATTCTGTTCCTTCTAGCCTTCTCTGAGGTGACACCAGACTGTACCTGACAGCTATTACCTGTGTGCGTGGCACTAGCTGCGGATGAGTAAAACACTGTGCTCAGGCAGGCTTCAGTGTTGATCCAGGAGTTGACAAATGATGTCTCCTTCTCTCTTATGAATTCCCACAACCATCACACTCTCCTCACTTTTCCATCACTAGGATGCCTTCTCTATGAAACCCCCAAAGACCAGAACCTACATAGGGAAATTTCTGTGCATAACGCTGCCAGTCCAAGGATGGGGGTCAGATTCCGCTGCGTCAAAGACGCCCTCGGGCAAGCGGACCCAGGGGATAATGAGGAAAAGGAAAGAAGGCAAAGGTGGGCTCAGTTCCAGAGGTGAAGATCCTGAAAGAAGAGTGGGAATGTTCCTCTTTCACAACTGGATATGGGAGTCAGGACAGCAGGCGCCTGCGTTTCCTACTAGATTCCTCGTCCAAGGCTGACTGATTCTGGAGACAAAGGTGATTTTCCACTGCTTCCCCCCCGCTCAGAGCCATGCCCGCACCTGGGCACCGTTATGGCGGATACAGCCATTGCATTCATCAGCAGACAGCAGAAGAGAGCTCGAACCTTGCTCAAGACATTGGAACCTCTAAAAAGGGGTTGGATCATCAGGGTCTCACCACAGCGTCAGAACGCACAATTCCCTGAGGAGTGTGATTCAAAGAAGAGCAAGGAAGCTCTCTTGTGCCCAGCAGAATCCCTCCAACCCTGGGCACCACAGGAGTTTTGAAAATTATCAAATCTGACAAGTTTTTAGGTTTGCTTGCAGACCTTCACTAGGAGATGACATCTGCTTTCACAAAACATCGGAACGGTGGGCTCTCTGTGTGTCTGAGGGTCCCTTTCGGTTAGGAAGATGGCAGACAGTCTTTTCCAGATGTCTGGGGGCTCACTTCCTGCCAGAGGAATCCCAGACCACCACCAAAGCAACCCAGAAGGTGTTTTGTTTGAAAATTAAGCAGTATCTAAGAAAAAAAGTAAAAATGTTATGCTAAAAGAAAATTAGCTGAGAAAGGCATCTTATCAATGATTTCACGCATTGAAGATATACACAATCATCTCTGTCAAGATAGGTTTGAAAGGGTATTTACACACTTATCTTCCCTTTGCACTCACCACAGTCGTTAGTTTTGCTGTTGTATTTAGCACACGGGGGGGGGGGACGGTCACAAGGCTGAGTGTAAATAGTTTGGTAAAGAAGAAAAAAAATTAGGAGTACTCAAATGAAACAAAACTGCTTTTACCAAAATTAGTCATTCTTTGCCTTCAAAAGACTGTCCCACTACTAGAGGTTTCTTATTCATGATCAGAATGAAAACATCATCTTACAGTTCAGGGTGGCCAAAATAACGTGAATCCAAATGGACAGCGCATTAAGAAACCTTCAGGCGGCCACGGTTGCCAGGGGAAACTGGCCCATGTCTCCGAATACAGCGGGGAAGGCTGCTAAGGCTGCTCAGTTTGTCAGGAGTATGAGATTTTATCATAATATTGGAGAAACGCTTATAAAATAGTAAGGAAAAAATAAACTGCTAAAATGCTGTACACGATTATGCACTGATATACAGCACATGCTACTCAACTTTCTAGCGCGTTATCTTACCTGCCACTCTGCTCAGTGCAAACACTATCCTTATTACAGCACGTAAAGCACTTTTAAAGCTGAAAATGTGTTTTCAGTGATTCTCGTTGCTTAATGCTACAAAGTGTCTTGGGTGATGGGTGCTTTGGCGCTTCTATTGTATAGACTAGGGAACCCTCCAGTAAACTGTGGTCAGCTGGCTTTGTGACTCTAACAGCAGACATAAACCTGCAATGAGTGTAGAGCTAAAGGGACTAGTTAAATTTGCTAAGACGCCGGCCATAGCCAGTGCAGTCTGCGAAGAGCCAGAATGCAGCAGGCTCTGAGTCACTTCACTCATCGGAGGCTGCCACAGGTCCCCAAGTGGCAGATGAAAAGGCGGGACATGAGGGAGTAACAGTAATCAAGACAAAGGCAATCCTTTCCCAAACAGGCTCTGCAATGTGAGAGAGAATCTAATTTTTTTTCATTTTAGGAAAAATTAATAACAAGTACAGTGAACTCTGATGGGTATTTTGTAGGAAACATGTTAAATAAAACAAGGTAGCCAACAGCCAAGGCAGCAAGTTTGTGCAGAAATAAAGGGACACCTGGGTGGCTCAGTCAGATAAGCATCTGACTTCAGCTCAGGTCATGATCTCACAGTTCATGAGTTTGAGTCCCATGTTGGGCTCTGTGCTGACAGCTTGGAGCCTGGAACCTGCTTCAGACTTGTCTCCTTCTCTTTCTGCCCCTCCCCCACTTGCAATCTGCCTCTATCTCTCAAAAATAAATAAACACTAAAAAATAAAAATAAATTAATTAATTAAAAAATAAAAAAGTGCTTCCCATCTGCAAATTGCCATTACAAAGGTTTAAGTCCCCGTCATGTGCTGTCACGAAGGCACCCTGTGAGTTATTGTAGGCATTCAACCTGCACCTGCACATGTTTTGGGGGGCCTTCAACCCCGATGTCAGGGAACCTTAGTTACTACAAAAGCTCAGGAAAGTCCCTCAGGACCAAGCGGTATTAAAGCTGACACGTAAAGACCCCAAGATAGTTCTCCAAGTGAAAACAAAAAAGGGAACCATTCTAGGCAGGGGACAGTGTATGTGAAGAGCAGGCATGACCAGCAGTGGGGCACATTTGTGGAAGTAAGGGGAGTCCAAGGTACCCTAGCCTGGGGGCCAAGGGAGCTGTGGCCCAAGATAAAATGGCAATCAGGGTCAAGATTACACTGAGCCCTATCAAATATATGGTGAAGGTTTTGCATTTCAGCATAAGACATGTGAAGAACCTCAGGCAGAAGAACAACCCATTTGGACGGGGGACTTCCTAAACCTCACTTTAATTCACATTGGAAGAGACAAGAGCAGATGTGAGAAGCTCCTTATTGAATCTGCAGCATGTCCTGTTACCACTAAAAGTCATCATAGTGTGACGCTTACCTGCATATTATATAAATGAGGGTAAAATGAGGACTTGCCCATGGTCGTGGAGCTGAGGCTTAAACCTGATATTTCTTACACTGAACAACTTGATTGAATTGAGTCCTCTGATTTGAAAATTCAGTGCCAGTCCCATGACAGGCTCTAGGTTGGGGAGGGAGATTTGGGCAACACGGGGCAATAAAGGGCACATTATGGCATGTTTGCAGTGTCCGCAGCACCAGTGGTGCAGAGGTGAGAGCCGAGTGGCTGTGGAGGGAGACGTAGAGAGGAGTGCACAGAGGGAGGGGTTATGAGTGGATTGTGAGGTGGTGGGGGTGGCTGATGGATTCGAGGAGGGTACGTTTGGGTAGAAAGCAGTAGTCAACTATTGTAATGGTCTAGGTGAGAGAGGATTCAACCCTAAAGCAAGGTAATTGCTGAGCAAATAGGGAACACGATGGTTTTCAGAACCATTTAGGAAATTAAATTGGCAAGACTTGTAGTTTGAATGAATATAGAAGTTAGGGAGGAGGAAGAGCCTAGAATTACTTTAGACCTATGCTTGGGTGACCAAGTGGAGGACGACACCATTAACGGAAATAGGAAACACAGGACAAGTCAGAGCAAGCTTGGGGGAGAACGTAATGAGCCCAGAGTTTGCACAGCTAGTTTGAGGCACCAGTGAAGTATTTGTGTATGTAATGCAGGGGAGAGTCTCTAATGCTGGAGAGAGTCAGGGCTGGAGGGATGAAGGTTAGAGCCAAGGAGGGAATAAGGTGCCAGGTGAGGGCAGCAAGGAAGTCAAGCTGATGAGAGGATGCTGAGAAACCACACCATGTAATAGGGATCTCGCAGAGAGGACTGATAACCGGCATAAATGAAGGAGGAGAAAGAGAAACAGAGCCGGGAAATCTAGAGGAGAGAGAATTTCAAGGAGAGATGAGGAGTGTCCACATGGCAGAGAATGTGAAATAAGATATTGGACAAAGAAAAAGGCACGGGTACCTGGCATTATCTGCAATTAAAACTGTGCTTTCTGTTGAAGCATTAGAACAGAAATGAACAGACAGTAAAACATAATGAGAGTCCGAAGAGCCACTTGATGTTAGGGCCTCTGTTGAAGGAACTCTTGGTCTGGAGAAGCGGACTCTGTAGCCAGGCTCGTGGGAAATACACCTGACTTCTGCCCGGCACAAGGCTGCTCCTCACTTTGTATCTCACAAAAGACCCACCTACTGGGCCAGCCACCAGGTGCCGCACACACCGTGTGGTGGAGGTTGCCTTCTCTGTGTTGGACAAGGTCCCTGGCTGTCATGATGTTCAGGAGTCAAGGACCCAGCTCTGAGGCACGAGAATACCAGCCTTCCCGCTTCCCCAGAACCGTGTGGATAACCTCTGTTTGCTCTCTGTCTCTCTGTCTTCCTCACCCTGCTCTGTGCCTGGAAAGTACTGGTCAAGTCCCAACATGGAAGGTGCTGGGGCAAGAGATCAGAGAGCAAGTGGAGAGTCAAGGCCTGGTTTTGCCCCAGGGTTCTCCCTCAGGGGCCCTGTGTCAGCCCGCGTCCCCTGCGGAAGGGCACAGCTCCTGCCTGGCAGCCCGCTCTACATGGCCACCATCTCAGACACGCAAGAACTCCTCCTTGTTTTTGCCACTTTGGCCAGAAGATAGAACTCTCTCCCTCCTGCTTCTCTCACTGATGTACTCAATTCATCTTCCTCTGGGTTCCCTCAGCTCTTTCCACACCTTATAAATATCTTTTCTTTAGGAAGCACTTGTTGTGATGAGCACAGGGTGATGGACAAAAGTGTTAAATGATTGTATTATACATCTGAGACTAATATGACACTATATGTTAACTAGCTGGAATGAAAACAAAAAAAATAAATAAATTCAGTTACTAAGTCTAAGGTAACTTGCAAGACCCACATTCCTCCAATTCATGCAGGATCTTCACATGAATTCACCCTGTTGCCAGGAGGGAGCTGGGCAGACACAACTCATACGACACCCTGGTCACACTTGACCCACACTCCTAGGGAAGGAAATTGGTTGTGACTTCTTTCAGTTCACTTTGAAAGATTACACTTTTTGTGTTTGATGATCTGTCTTCCCTCATGTCCTCATTGAACTGAAAAGATATGGTCTGGCCCAGCCTTGACTTTCTTGAGCCAATAGGGAACATGATCTTCTTGAGAAGAGTTCACCTTTGCATTAGTGCCACGAGACACCATCAACACCAAGGTGCCCAAGCAAGAGGTTTCCTCTCTCTTTTAATCATCAGCATTGGATATGTTTCTGCAAGGGTTAAAACATAGTCCAGCTCCACACACTGAAGGTCCTGACCTGACTGGGGATTGACCAATGGGCGTCCTCACTGGCTACTGTGGAGAGACGTGGCCAGCTGATCCAATGCTGCCAGGCCATGGGGCCACACATGTCGGAGCCACATGGTGTCTCCCCTCATTAGACACTATGTGAATGATCTGTAGAAATTAGGAAATTTTCATGTGGTTCCCAGTGATATCATATCCCATATAATTTAATCTAAAACTTTTTACAGAAACATGTTAGAACTTGAGGGATTCTTTTCTCTCTTTTCCTATGGTTGGTGTGTTTTCTGGCAAACCAATAAGGATGCCCATTCCCAGCACAGCACAACTAATTACGAGGTCTGCTATTCTGGGAATTATGCTCTTGTCCCAATGTTTGCATGCTCCTCATTTGTCTTAGAAGACACATAGTAAAAAGGCAATCCTCGCAGGGGACCCTTTTCATAGATATCTCCTGGACTATCTCGTCTTCTCTGATGCCATCCACCCCAAATGGCTTTTGAGAAAAGGAGGGTGCCTCTCCACTTCCACCTTGACTGCCCCCTCTCTCAACTTGAAAATGCTGCTCTGGAGTATAGCTGAAGGCTCTTCAGATCTTAAACTTCTGAGAGCTGAACCAGAAGAGCCCTTTTGAAACATGAGCACATTTCTCGTGTTGCTCAGAGTTCATACAATTATCTTATGATTTCACTTTATGCATAAAAACATGAGTTTCACGGGAGAGCAAGGTCAGGAGTCTTTAATTTAGAGATAATCATAACTACTGCTGCACCACGTAGCAAGCAAGGACATTCAGGGCAGGCTCCCAAAAGCCTGTTGATTGAGGAATTGACCGCCAACTAGTTTAAAAAGAGCTGGTCTCAAGGTCTGAGGAACTCCTTGATCCCGCAATGGCCACTTTCTGCCTTCCCCTTGTGTGCTCAGGAGAAGCTGGGCAGACACGCCGGAGTGTAGCCAGGGCGCACCACACACACAACCCCTCCTCCTCACTCATCGGATCTCTCAACCTCACCAAACTCACTGTTCTAGATGCAAAGAATGGAAAGTATTTTTGACTAAATAAATATCCATAATGATATTAGTACTCATATTCCCGATACAGTATCTGGCATCTATAAAAACATACACTGACTGAATGAATTAAGAATAATGGCAGGTTATACATTACATTTCACAGGAAAGAAACAGAAGTGGATATATGGGCTTGAGACCAGAAAAGGTGCTGATACAATCCCAGCGTGTGTTTGAAAGGTAGCGTTAACTTGAGACATTGGTTACGTTTGAGTTACTGCCTATAATAGCATTTTCTCTCCCTCTTTCTTACGTACTTCTTAAAGCAAAATTATGAGCAAAGTGATAGAACTCAAAGGTTAATCAATCTGGCAAAAGCAAGCGAGTAGCTTCCTTTGAATCTTAGGTAGCGTGGGTCCATTTATTAAGATCAATAAACTCCATGAGCTTAACAGAATTTAGCAGTTCATGACTCCAAGGGGTTCAGACTCAGAATAAGCTTTGTATCTGAAAGCAGTGCTTGCCAAAACTGTCACATCTTTTGCAATGAATTTTACAATTATTCAGTTAGCACTCAGAGTCTAAAAACAAAATTCCCTGAGTGGAGAAGCCATAATAACTCATGACATCTAACAATACCATCTCTGACTGAATCCTTTGCCTTTTAAGAAAAAGATCTCCATTTTCTAGCACTTTTACAGCAGATGCCATTACATTTAAAGGTTGTAGACTACACTCAAAGTGTGATATTTAAAAAAGGAGATCAAAGCCTCATTCTACAAACTACAAAAAAAATGGGGGGGGGGGGAAGAAAGAAAAGAAAGGATACAGAATGTTTGAATAATCTACCCTAAGAAAGAAAGAGATCATTACAATAATATTTCAGGTGAGACAGCAATAAATTTTGTTTGCTTTTATTTCTGATTTCTTCTTCACCCTCCCCTCAACCCCAGTTTAACAGGAAGGGAAAACAAGAATATTTGGACAGCAGAGGGAGTCAGTGGTATAAAATATTACTTTGGGTAAAGAGATAAAAGTAAATAAAAATAGAACTCACCTATCAAAATTTTCAACAATACTGCAAAATTGGAACCTAGTTTTACTTCAAAGGTACTGTTTTATACCAATTTCCAAATCTTTGCAGTATAGCAAAGCATCTGTTTGTACTATGGCAGTAACCGTGTCATAAATCTGTACAAGGCTTTGATTTTGTCAAAGTACTTCATATGAAAATTTTTCATTGGGTTGTGATAACTTCCTTGTGCTTTATGCAGAACAGCTCTATCTCTATTTTAAAATGAAAACACAAGCTCTGAGGGGTTTGAGCCACAGAACCAGGCTCATTTAGTAAGTGGAAGAACCATAATTGAATCGTTCTTTTGGTTCCCACCCAGTGATCTTTTCACCTCCCCAGGATGCACAAAATTTCTAGTTTGAATGAAAGCAGAGATGAGTCATGGGAGTAAAATTAAAATGTGAGAAGAATGGCAAGCACTTGCTTTAACGCTGAAACATGAACTGCGGCTTCATTGTCCTCCGTGCAAGAGCTAGTTCGTATATTTTGTGAAACAGACAAAGGCTAACGATTGAAATTAATTTGAAAAATTGCATCAATGCTCGTATGTTAAACTCCCCTACAAAGAAGTATACTTAGACAACTAAAGTAAGTAGGAGGAAAGACTGGTCAATTTCACAGCAAAGTCAATGAAAGACACTGAATACATGAATACTGCAAATATATTTATTTGAAGAAAAGTAATTGGCATGGACGGGATTATATTACACATGTGAAAGTAACACAATTAAAAATACAGTATAATTTATCAAGTTTAGTTGGTAAATAGTAAGAAAATATCATTTATCAGGATGCCTGGGTGGCTCAGGCTGTTAACGTCTGGCACTTGGTTTCGGCTCAGGTCATAATCTCAGAGCACGTGAGTTCAAGCCCTGCGTCAGGCTCCAGGCTGTCCTGCAGAGCCTGCTTGGGATTCTGTCTCTCTCTTTCTCTCTCACTCTCGCTCTCACTCTCTCTCAAAATAAATAAATAAATGTTTTAAAAAAAGAAAATATCATTTATAGTTTAAGATAGACAAAGATTTCTTTTTACTAGTTTAAAAAGATTATTACTTGGGGCGCCTGGGTGGCTTGGTCAGTTAAGTGTTCAGCTTCGGCTCAGGTCATGATCTCACGGTTCCTGGGTTCGAGTCCTGCATCGGGCCCTGTGCTGACAGCTAGCTCGGAGCCTGGAGCCTGTCTTCAGATTCTGTGTCTTCCTCTCTCTCTGACCCTCCCCTGCTCATGCTCTCTCTCTCTCTCTCTCAAAAATAAATAAAACATTTAAAAAAAATTTAAGATTGTTACTTGCTTCTGTAATAGGAACAAAAATTCCAAACTATTTACAAAGGTATTGAGAAGTTTTGCCCCTGCCCATCTTGGCTCTATCTCCTCTATTCTATCTCCACTCATACCAGTAAGCTACTTTCTGAGTTTCCTTTGTGTTGTTTTTTTTTTTTTTATTCCTTTATGCAAATACAATTAAATGGCTTTCTCTACATTTTTAAACCAAAAATATTCATTGTCCTGCACCATACACACATACACACAGAAGATATTTCTATATCCGTACACAGTTTTCTTGTTCTTTCAAAGATTGTTTACTGTCTTCAGAGGGCTCCGGGTTGGGTGTATGCCAGGGTTCATGCCAACAGGTCTCTACAAATAGGAACTGGCATTGTTTTCATCTCCCACGACCAGAAACAATACTGCCAGCAGGTTCATATGCCTGTGCCTGCATGCAGGCAGGATGTGGCCCCAGAGGTGGCATGATTTGATCAGAGGGTTGATAGAGTAGTACACTGAAAACAGCAGTTCACATTTTAGGAATATTTGATCGGCTGTTAAAAACTGACACAACTAAAAGTTACATTGCAGAAATTTACAGTTAAATAAATTATAAATGAAGGGAGTAAATACTTAAAGATAAATCACTTCCTATTATTTAATTATGTTCTTTAAAAAATTATAAATTATTTATATTGTTTACTATAATCGATGTCTGGACATTATGTCTGTTGCACGAGCACAGGGGGAACTAGGTAACAGGCCACGACTGCCCATAGGTTCCCAGCTTCGTGTTCAGTCGCATCACATTTCTAGCTGAAACCAACGATGAGAGGAATAGTTATACCTCAGAAACTGGCAACTGCCACAAATCAGGGTTTTGTTAGTGCTTGCCAGGGAGCTGGCTGTTAAACATTTACTTGCACCCCACTTATGGATGACTCTAATCTAACCGCACTCCATAACGATTTTGTAGACCTTACTTTGGTAAACTGAAATGAAATAATTTAATTTTTATCTGGATTCTCATCTTCCACAGAATTCACGTATTTTTGAGTCTCCTTACCTTTCATGGCAATATAACTATTTGAATAAACTCAGTAAGAATCTTCTGGCTTCGCTTCACGTATGAAAACAGGAGTTCCAAGGGAGAGCAAGGGGGTCAGGAGCTTCTAATTCAGGAAAAGTGTAACTGCTTATGCACAACTTGGCAAGAAGGATGCGAGGGCGGGTCTACAAGGGTGCTGTCCATTGAGGAATTGACCAGCTGTTACCTCGAAAGATAAAATTGGTTTCCCAGGGAATGAGGGCCTCTCTGGTCTCTGAGCAGCTGCTTTCTGCCTTACCATTGGATGCCCCAAGAAAGACTATGCAGACACCCCAGAGCGTGAGCAATGCATGAACAAAGTGGGAATTTCAACAGAGTTAAAAAAAATATTAGCAAGTACCAAACAGAAACTACAAAGCTAAAGAATGCGATAATTAAACTGAAAAATGCAACATAGAGGTTAAACAGCAGACTAGATTAAATGAAAAAAGATCCGACAACATGAAAATAGGACAGTGGAATTCATCCAATTAAAAGAGCAAAAATAAAAAAACGAATAAAAAGGAGTAAAGATAAAGGGATACCATGAAACAGTCACAGTACACATTATAGGGGGGCCAAAAGGCAAAAAGAGAGAAAAAAGGCAGAAAAAATATTCAAAGAAATAATGACAGAGAAGTTTTCTAACCTGGAGATAGGAACAAGCATACAGCTAAGGAAATTCCAGAAAGTTCAAAACAAGATGAATCTGGAGATGCTCACACCAGAACACATTGGAATTAAATTGTCAAAAATTAAAGGCAAGGAGAGACTCTTAAAAGCAGCAAGAGAAAAGCAACTTGTACAGACAAGGGAAGGCCCAGAAGACTATGAGATTTTTAGCAGAAATTTTGCAGACCCGTAGAAGTGGGATGATATAGTCAAAGTGTTAAAAGGAAAAACAAAAAGAAAAAGAAAAAAACCTGCAATCCAGAATGTTCCACCTAGCAAAGTCATCCTTTAGAATTGAAGGACAGATAGTCTTTTAGCTTAAAAAAAAAAAACCAGAAGAATTAATTAGCAGTAGACTGGTGTTACAAAAAGATATTCAGCAGTTCTTCTTGATGAAATAAAAGGACACTAGCTAGTAACAGAAAAACATATTATGAAAGTATAAAGGTAAATATATAGTTAAATTCAGAGCACTCTGATATTGTAATGGAGGTGCGTAAATGGTTTATAACTCTTCTCTGAAGGTAAAGGACCAAACTATTAAAAATTATGGTCTACTCTATGATAAACAGTATGGAGTTCCCTCAAGAAATGGAAAATAGAACTTCTGTGTGATCCAAAAATTCCAGTTCTGCGTATACCCAAAGGAAATAAAACAATTACCTTGAAAGATATATTTCAATATTTTGATAAGTTCAGGCAGCATTATTTGCAATAGGCAAGGAATGGGAATAACTTTTTGTGTCCATTAATGGATAAATGAATACAGAAAATGTGGAATATTATTCAGACTTAAGAAATAAGAAAACTCTGCCATTTATGACAACGTGGAAGGCATGGTGCTAAGTAAAATAAGCCAGACGTAAAAGACAAACACTGGATAGTGACACTTAGTGTAAAGTTGAGAAGAAAAAAAATCGACTTCATGGAAACAGAGAGTAGAAAAAGGGTTGCCAAGTGTTGAGAGGTGGGGATCTAGGGAGTTTGGGCAAAAGGTACAAATTTCCAGTTATAAGATGAATAAGATCTGGGGATGTAAGGTATAACGTGAAGACTTTACAGATAACTGTAATTTATAACTAAAACTTGCTAAAGCGCGTAGAACTCAAATGTTTTCACACACAAAGAGGTGATGGATGTGTTAAGTTGATGTGATGGTGTCCTTGCACAATGCATATGTCTACCCAATATTTTTAAATTTTTTAATGTTTATTTATTTTTGAAAGACAGAGAGAGAGACTGAGTGTGAATAGGGGAGGAGCAGAGAAAGTGGGAGACACAGAATCTGAAGCAGGCTCCAGACTCCAAGCTGTCAGCACAGAGCCCAATACAGGGCTCGAACCTCTGAGTCATTTTCAAACACTCAGAAGACTGAGCCACCTCTGCACCCCTATACCCATTTTTTTAATGTTTACTTATTTTTGAGAGAGAAAGAGAGAGAGACATAGTGTGAGCAAGGGAAAGTAGAGAGAGAGGAAAACACAGAATCCAAAACCAGATCCAGGCTCTGAGCTGCCAGCACAGAGCCTGGTGAGAGGCTCAATCTCAGAAACCGTGAGATCATGTCCTGAGCTGACATCGGACACTTAACCGGCTGAGCCACCCAGGCGCCCTTGTATATGTATATCAAATTATCATACTGAATCTTAAATATCTTAAAATTTTACTTGTCAGTTATACCTTAATAGAAAATAATTAAATTGAAAAGTATAGTTTCCTTGCATCCAAAGGATTGCCAAAAGTCTCTCATAAAACATATAATGTAGGATTCACTTTTGTCTCCTACTCTTTGCCCAACTTAAATGGACCTGCATAGCTATCATATGAATGATACTTAAGGAATGTACAAGTATTATGTAAAATAATTTTGCTCCAGAAACTTATTTTATTTTTCAGTGACACATATCAAGGTGGAATTTAAAAAAAATTTCTACTTACCGAAATAATTATTTGTTACATAGTGTCATCATTAAAATGTAAAAAGTAGAATAAGTATTGTCTGAACTCTTTCTTCTTTCTTCCTTTTTCTCCTTTTTGGAATATATTCAAATTTGTTTCTGTGACTCTGTGGAAAGTAAATGTGAATGATCCTCAAACTTCTGAAAAAAGATTCTCAAATTTAAAAATATAGGCTTTAAAAAGTTACGATTACTTAACTAATCATGTGGTTTTGCCTTTTCGCTTCTTATTTATTCACTCTCATCTTGATATATTATGTGAAGGAAGGGTGAATTAAATTTCCTTACCTCAGTGTGTTTCTTTGTCTCTCCCTGTGTTCTGTAATTCCTGTTTCACAGAATTATATATTTACTTCCATATGTTCGATGCACGGCTATTCCTAGCTATTTATCACTATTATGTTTTCCTTGCAAATTTAGCTGATTTCCATTAATGTTGTTCTTGCAGTCCTGTATTTCATGTTGTCTGACATTAAGATCTAGGAAGGAAGAAGTTGAGCAGTTGGCCTGCAATTCATTTCTCTTCAGTTATAGGATTTGGGGGCTCCCCTGTGTAATATAGAGACAGTGGCAGTCTATGTACTTGGAAGCACGCCTTAGTAGATGCTGCAGTAGACATCTAGTGTAACTTTTGATAATTTTATCTGCAACTCTTCTGAATCGCCTCAGTTTAGGAATGTCTCTTACATATCACACAGAACTAAGGTTTGACTTTTAATTCAATTTGAAAATCTTTTTTAGATTTATAAGTGGATCAAGCTCATTTATATTTGTTAACTTCACAGATATGTTTGGTCTTAATTATCTCAGATTATTTTGTGTTAAGTTTTCTATTTTGTGTAGGTTTTTTTTCTTCTAACTTTTCATAATATAGGCTGCTTTCTTTTCCTTTTTTTTTTTTTTGGTTGAGGTCATTTTATTACAATTTTTAAAGTATAATTTATTGTCAAATTGACTTACATACAACATGCAGTGCTCATCCCAACAAGTGCCTTCCTCAATGCCCATCACCCGTTATCCCCTCTCCCTCACCCCAAATCCACCCCCAGTTTGTGCTCTGTATGAATTTTCCCAAGGGGTACAGGAGTATTGATGCATAGGAGCACATGTACCCCAATGTTTATAGCACTGTTTATCTCAACAACAGCCAAATTATGGAAAGAGCCTAAATGTCCATCAACTGATGATGATGTATATATATATATATACACATATATATATATATATATATATATATACACACACACACAATGGAATACTACATGGCAAAGAGAACAAATGAAATCTGGACATTTGCAGCAATGACAATGGAACTGTGAGGTATTAAGTGAAATAAGTCACTCAGAGAAGGACAGCTATCATACATTTTCACTCATCTGTGGATCTTGAGAAACTTTTCTTTGTTTTTTATGTGTGATTCTTCTATTATTTAGGAGCTGCCATACCAATATATCACAGACTGGGGACTGTAAGCAACAGAAACTTATTTTCTCAAAGTTCTGGAGGCTGGGAATCCAAAGTCGCGATACCAGCAGCGTTGTGTTTGGAAAGAACTCTATTGGTTCATGGATGACTGCCTTCTTGCTATGTCCTCATGTGGCCTCTTCTGTGTGCATGCGTACAGAGAGAGAAAACTCTGGTGCCTCTTTCTCTTCTTCTAAGGGCACCAGTCCTCCTGGAGTTGGGTCCCACACTTATGACCTCATTCAACTTTAACCTCCTTAGAAACCCTATCTTCAAATACGTTCATGTTGAGGATTATGGCTTCTACACATGACTTTGTGGGGACACAATTCAATCCATAACAATGTTTCTAAAGGTCAAGTGGTTGTGTTTATGATTACAATTTTATAAAATTTTATTCTATAAGCTTTACATATTCAACTGCATTTGTCTTTGTCATTCCACATGAATGGCAGTTTGGCTAGATAAAAGATTCTTGCTTCACACTTTCTTTCCTTGAGTATTTTGTAAATATTACTTCATTGTCTTATCGCTTTAACTATTGCCATGGAGAAATGAAGTCAGCTTAATTGGGTTAACTCTTATAAAGACTTGATCATTTTTCTCAATTTTTCATTATTTTCTTAAGTCCAAAAAATTTACTTAGTTATTTTTCAATACCGATCATTTCAGACCGAATTTCATTGTACAAAGTATATCATCATTTCAGATTGTACAAGTCTGTCTCTGGTAGAGACTCTGAATTTGGGATCCTGGAATGTGATCTTGATATCATCCTTTTACCATAAGAACTTCTATAAAGGAACTTTATTTCCTTGGAAAATAAAAACCAGTCATGATGAATAATCAAAGGGGAGAAATGAAAAGAAAATATATTTAAAAGGATATGGGAGGAAATAATACACACAGAAGAAAAGTAAAAATGTATAATAACTGAACAAGAAAAATGAAACAATTTTAGGGGACAATTTAAAGATATAAACCAGGAAAGTTTTCTGAAATATCAGGAAGCGCCAGCGATTGGCCTGGAGACACCCCCGCTTCATCTCTTCAAGTGCTCCTTTTCTCCATCGGTCTTTCCACACACGTACACAACTGTTCCAGCACACTTGGCAGATGACTGGCAGTTTCCTGGTCCCCCAGATCCAGGTGCTTCCAGTGAGCTAGCTCTAATAAGTTCAGCATGCAACAAAAATCAACAGATCCCATTTTCTATGGCTCCTTCTTGCATAAATATTTTATCAGGAAGATGGAGGAAGCCAGGTGATGGAACCCATTCCCACACCCTAAACTCCCAAACATAGCTGAATCATACAAAGTAGGTCTCAAACAAAAATGGAAGTAAATTACATACCTCTAAAGTATTCGTTGAAAAAGAAGAAAATCTCAAATCCATTTCGTGTTTGGAAATAAAAAAAGAAGAGCAAACTAAACGCAAAATTAGCATAAGGAAAGAAATACTAAAGATTAGAAATAAAATAAATAAAATAGATACTTTAAAAACTATAGAGAAAATCAAGAAAGATGGTTCTTTGAAAAGATAAAATTGGCAAACTTGAACCTGTCAGATCAAGAAAAAAAATTCAAAATACCTAATCAGAAATAAAAGAGAGACTATCATTAGTGGTCTTGTAGAAATAAAAAATATTGGAGAGAATACTAGTAAAAGTGTATTACAACAAATATGGTAACTTAAATGAAATGAATAAATTTAAGAAAGTACATTTTACCAAAACTGACTCAAGAAAAAATAGAGCATTAGCATATATCTATATCATAGAAAATGAATTAGTCATTTAAAAACCTCCCCAAAAGAAAGCCCACACCCAGATAGTTTTGCTAGTAAAATCTATGAAATATTTAACTAAGAATAAACACCAATTCTTTACAAAAATCTTTCAAAAATACATGAGGAGGGAAAACCAAACCATTCTATAAGGCCAGTGGTAACTAAAACAAAGTTGATGAGGAGACCACTGGAAAAGAAAACCACAAGTCAATATCCCCTGTGAAAAAGGTATGTTGTATCTTATGAATAGAACGATCTCTGTGACACAGGGCCCTCACAGTGAGGTGATCTTCAATAGGTAAAGTAAGAAAGTTTCAAAACGATGGGAGTAGTTTGTATGGGATAATGGAAAAACAAGGAATAAAAGAGACCAATTTTTCAAGTGTTAGCGCCTCCTAATTAGTTAACACAATACCTCGTCAGCTTGGAAGTATGTCCCAGCGTGGATTAGAGTGCCTTAGGCCGTCATAGCATCAGCAGCCACAACCTCCGGGTTTGTTTCTTAAGCAATGAGCAAACTTCATTATAATTCACTTCCCCTGTATCCTTTCCTGTGGGAATAAAAAGACACAGATGCCTCTTAGAAGAAAACTACCGTCCACATTACAATTGAATATATTATTATAAAACAGTCAATTTAACTTTTTTTATTGGCCAGCCTCTTATGAGTTTGGTTATGAGTCAGTGCCTGAGACTGAATCCTCAAGAATATGTTTCTGGAATCTCAAAGCTGAGTACCGGACTGGGAGTCATGAACATGAAGTATCTGGACGTCAACCTAGATGACTGACACTCTTTCCATTATATTTCAACCAAACGGCAATGATTATATGCTCTGACAAAACACTTAAAAATAATGATCTGCATTAAGAAACGGAACATTTTTCACCTGTCCTGAACAATGGGTCCTGCTAATAGTAAATATTTAGGCATAGGGACCATGCAACCATTAAATTTAAACCCTTGAACCATGTTTGTCTTTAAGAAACTATTTAATCTTGAAACTATACCAGGTATTCAAGACATCAGAAGCAACAAAGGTTCGTCTAAACGTAGCCATTTTGATGACATCCATCTAAATGTATCCAATTGTTTCCCTCAATTACAAATCAGGTTGTGGAAATAATTCTGTTAAAGACTTCTCTACTCTCGAAGAGAGTACTTTTCGAAATCTCGAAATCTGTTACTTTTGTGTCTTGATTGTTATAGAAGAGAAAGACATTCCAGAATGTTGTTCTCCCCACAGCTCCATCTTCAGGTTTTTTATTGCCGGAAACTGATTCCACCATTACGGAGCCGCAGTCTCACAGAGCAAGCCCTCGGTTCCCATGTCCTCAGATTCTGGAACTGCTCTGATGCCGACATACATCGCGTGTCTCATGACTCCAGTAGGTCTGGGCCAGACCAGACTTTGCCTCCCTAGGAATTTGCTCCAAATTTCTGAAGAGTTTTTGTCTTTACAGAGCCTTTTGAATTTTAGAATCATAACCAAGAGACTCTACACATGTAATCTCAATAGCAAGGGCTCTTCAGAATAAACAAACAAACCTGATTTGTCACATGACAAACATAACAAAGGAAAGGGGAAAGGTACAACCCTTCAAGTCTAATAAGAAGTCTTACCTGGGGTGCCCGGGTGGCTCAGTCAGGCAAGCATCCAACTTCAGCTCAGGTCATGATCTCATGGTTCATAGGTTTGAGTCCCACATTGGGCTCTGTGCTGACAGCTCAGAGCCCAGAGACTGTTTCAGATTCTGCTTCTCTCTTTCTCTGCCTCTCCCTGGCTCATGCTCTCTCTCTCTCTCTCTCTCTCTCTCTCTCTCTCTCTCTCTCTCTTTTTCTCTCAAATATAAAAAAACATTTAAAAATTAAAAAAAAAAAGAGATCCTACCTAATTCTGCATCTTTTCACCATCCTCAGCCACTCTCCCTGGAGCCAGAATCAAGCAGGATTAGGTACCTTAGACAAGCTGTTTACCTACATAGTATCACAAAATCAGTGTATTTAATATACAATTAATCCTCAGGATTAAATTCACTCTTTTTCTTTTTCTCTCTCTCAGCATTTTATCAGTGGTGTTGACTGTGACTAGCCTTATGTAAGGTACAGAAGTAAGAAAAGAGCAGAAAAGAGATTCTGATGCACACACAACTTCTATTGGGGAATTGACATAAGACAAAAATAAGTAAGTATGTTTTATTACACAAGCTAAGCGCTAAATTTCACTGATGTATGTACTACAAAACAAGAATTTGTAAACCTCCCCCAGATGACAGAACTCGGAAAACAGTACTTCACGTTGACGTTTAGAGAGATTCCCTCCAGGAAAGCATGGCTGTTGAGCTCCAAAACATAAGACTGACTTGCCGTTTGTTTATATCACACAGTGGATGACGGGTCATAAACCACAGTAACAATCATTTGTTTTACATTTTTATAGAAATTATGAATGATACAATGTCAAATTTTGATCTGATGAATAGTTTCTTTTGTAAACACAAGTTAAATATCAAATTACTCACACCAGAATTCAATTTCAAGAGTTGGATTGCCTGTAAATTCATGTTTTCCCAACAAGAGTTACAGTGGGGCTCTCAGTGTCTCTGGGCCTTGACAAGCCTGCCGTGATGCACACAGCTTCCTGGACAACACAGGCACCCACATTCAGCTCATCTTTTGAGATTCACGTGACTGACACTCATTTTAGTCATTTGCTTATGACCTTGGCATTTTTTTTCTGGCAGGGACATCCGTATAAATTTAGTTATAAATTCAGGATGTATTTTAGGTTCTCTTTAAAATATATACAACTTCTCAAGTTTGTGCTTGATTCATGAGAAGATAGAATGTCTTGTCCAGAATAAATTCCATATAAATAAGTTGTAGAATGAAGCGAAAGCGTGACATTGACATCCAAGGAGTGGCATGATCTGATATTTCGCTTCCAAATACATTACTCATGTTGCTGCATTTGCCGTATATTATGGATATGGGGGAACAAGAGTGAATGTAGGGAGGCAAACTAAGAAGACTTTCTAGTAGTTCAGGCAGAGATGATGGTGGTGTGGACTCTGGGCTAGTGGTAGAGAGAGACAGACACGAATGCATTTGAAGATTATTTAGAACTTCACAAGAAAAATGCTAATGGAATGAATGTGGGGGTTGAGGGACAGGAGGACATCAAAGGTAGTTTCTAGATTTTTGTTTTTAATGCCTGGGGTGCCATTTACTAATGTGGGGAAGCTTCAGAGCTGAACCATCATTAATGAGGCTTTGGACACGTTTACTCATAGATTATTCTTCAGCATCCAAGTGAAAGGGTTTTATCCAGGTGGAAACAGAATTCTATTAATCAATGAAAAGAACTGCAACTGGAGAGATACACTTAGGAATCGTTGACATTTAAATGGTAATGCAGGGACGCCTGGGTGGCTCAGTTGGTTGAGTGTCCAACTTCGGCTCACGTCATGATCTCACGGTTTGTGGGTTCGAGCCCCATGTCGGGTTCTGTACTGACAGCTAGCTCAGCCTGGAGCCTGCTTCTGATTCTGTCTCCCCCTCTCTCTGACCCTCCCCTGCTCACTCTGCCTCTCTCTCTCGCTCTCACTCTCGCTCTCTCCCTCTCTCTCTCTCTCAAAAAATAGATAAAACATTTTTTAAAATTTTAAAAAATAAATGGTAATGCAGAACCATAGGATTAGACAAAAGAGAAAAAGTACTGGCAGGAGCATGATTGGCTTATAGGAAAAATTCCACATAAAATCATTTTGGTTGGGTGATTCATGGAGATATTCCCGTGCCTGAGCTCTTTTCTATGGGTACTTTGAAGAGACATTGAGCATTTATAACCTGAAACACTACACTGGAAACTTACTCCTTAGACACTTCTTCCTGTCCTATTTTCAGGACATTCTGTGTTTCTCTGAACTTTTCATGAGATTTAGAAATTTTCCAGCCAGTATGTCTTCAAATGTTCGTCTCCATTTTTCCTGCCTCTCCTTCTAGGACTTCAAGTACACAGGTGTTACACCTTTAGAGGTTACCCCACTGTCTCTTCTGCATACTCTATCCTATTTTTTGTTTGTTTGTTTGTCTTCCTTCTTTGGGTCCCTTTTGGATATATCCAATAAGCCTGTCTTCTTGTTTACTGATGCTATCTTTTGCTGCATCCAGTCTGATGTTAAGCCTATTGAGTGAGTTTTTACTTAGGATATGATAATTTAAAGTTCTGTCTGGCTCATTTGATTTACTTATAATTTTGAATTCCTTGTTGAAATACTCCTCTAGCTCTTTTCTTTAACATAGTAATAATTATTATATTAGAGCTCATCTATTACTTCAATAATTTAGATCGTAGTTAGTATCCTGACAAAACTATATTCTATAATTGAATGCTGGGCATTTCAGATGAGATATTATAGAGGCCGAGGATTATGCTACCCTTTTCTAAAGAGTGTGGGTTTCGTTCTGACAGGCAGATCAATTTCTGGGAGATCAACTCTATATCCTGTCAGGCTAAGATAGTTCAAGTGATTTTTCATATTGAAGGTCTCACTGAGTTCTTCTACTCTTTTCTTCAGCCCAGTGAGTATCTTTATGACCAGGGTATTATGCTAAGTGAAACAAGTCAAACTGAGAAGACAAATCCCATAGGACTCCACTTATAAATAGAATCTAAAAAAATGGATAAACAAAAAACAGAATGAGAACTATAAATACAGAAGCAATCTGGTGTTTGCCAGAGTGGAGCGGTGTGAAGGGATGGCCAAAAAGGGTTACAGGAGTGGGACATACAGGCCTCCAGTTATGGAACAAATGAGTCATGGGAATAAAAGCCGCAGCATAAAGAAGTCAGTGATATTGTAATATCGATGTAATGGGACAGATGGTAGCTACACTCGTGGTGAACACAGTGTGACCTATAAAACTGTCCAATCACTGACTTGTACACCTGACATTGATGTAACATTATGTCAACTATCCTCAAATTTAAAAGAACATTTTTAAATGTAGTTTTGTGTTTATTCCTAAGGCAGAGCCCTTACACCTAATATGTTAACCTTTCCCATACGGTGTGGTCTTTCTGGGGGTTCTGAAGGTCTGAGATATCTCCCCCCAAATCTCTCCACTCCAGGTTGAATTCCAATGTCTTCCCAGAAACCTATGGTCTTTAGAAACTCCTTCAGCTCTAGGCCTCTCCGCAGCTGCTTTCTCCTATGGTCTCACACAGCTACAAATCACCCAAGGACCTGAGATGAATTTCCACTCATATTTTGTTGTTTCTTCTCTGTGGCTTACCCTCTGCCAGTCTGCTCCCCTCCTCCCACCGCACCCCTCCCCCTGCCAATCTCAGTCACCTTGGTACTTTCTGTGTCACTTCACCAGAAGGCCACTGCTTCCTTTCTGGGCTCATTTCCCCCAAATCATGGCCATGAAGTATGTCGTCACCATGCAAGCCTGGGTGACTTTGGGGTTCACCCTGTGTACCCCTGTGTTTCCACATTACAAGCCTGCACTGATTGCCTTCCAATGCCTGAATACTGTTGTTTTCAAAAAATATTTTTCTAGATGTTATCGTTGTTTAGGGCAAGATTGTTAGTCCAATTTCCCCTACTTTCCTATGACCAACAATCTAGCCTTTTGTAGTAGTTCCAACTTTAATCTACTTTGATTTCAGAATGTGGTCTCTCTAATATTAAGTCTTTAAAATGTGGTCCACTTTCATATGAAAAGCCCATGTGCTTTATAAAATATGTATTCTTAGTGAACACATGCATCTATTATATTAAGCTCACCATTGGGTTGTTCACATCATTGATAGCATTACTAATTTTTTCTGCTTGCCTAATCTATCAATTACTGAAAAGGGCATGTTAATTTGTCAGTTTCTTCTTAGCTTCTGTTCATTTTCAATTTAGGTCTTTTGAGGCAATCTGACAAATTCATTCAAGATCAGAATTGTTTTTATATCCTATGTATTTGATCCTTTACTCATCATTACTTATGGACTCTTTTGTATCCTCAATGATATTTTTTGACCGAAAGTCTGGTTTTTCTTTTATTAATATAGTAATACCAGCTTTCTCATCCTTATCCCCTTACTTTAAGTATTTTTTGAACTTATTTTATAGGTGTATGCCTTGTAAGAATATTTTGAGTTGTATTTTATTTTTCTATCCAATATGACATTCTGTGTCTTCTCAATAGCCAAATGATGAAAAAAGCCTATATTTTTGTGATTATTGATATATAGGCATTTAATGCTATCATTTTATTTGTCTTTCTATACTTCTGGATTTTTAAATATTTTCTTCTGTTTTGTTTCTTCTTTTAGATTGAATTGGTTACTAAACTATTATTTCTGTACTCTTTCACAAGTTTTATCTTGTTTTCTTACTTACTCAGCAGTTGCTCATATAATGTTAGCATTCTAAATACATCAGGATGCTTGCAGGGGATTCGTCATTTAAGGGAGACTCTTTTAGTGAAGGGATTTTTCCTGAGTCATAGTAGAGTTTAGCGGGGTGTTGTGAGGAACACTGAGTGGTCATCAGCACAGTAGGCTTCAAAGGGCAAGGCAGGGAGAGTGGTTTCCAAACCTTTCCAAGAAAGAGTAGATGCAACTCTAAGAGCTTTCAAAGCAATCTGTCCAATAGACACTGTCTTTGGTAAAGGGATACGGTGCCCTTGCGACTCAGCTGGGAGGAAATCCCTCTACTTCACTCTTCTTTCACCTTCACACCAACTGAAATCCAAAGGGGAAGGGAGCCCATAGAGTGGTCCACGAGAGTCCCCTTCCCAGGCACCAAGTAGGATGATGGTGACAGGGCTGAGAGACCATTCGAAATCCAGAGTAAATCCACCTCTGTCTCCCCGCTAAGATAAGGAAACAGACTAGATCACATTCAATACAACCACCCCATTGTGACTTACGTAATATTACTCTCCGCATTTGAGTTGTATTTTAGTAACCCCAAATAAACATCATTTTTCTTTTTAACCATTTATTGGTTTCAAAGGAATCTTGTTTTTAATTGAAGTATAACTGGGATACAGTATCCTATTCACTTTGGGTGTACATCATAGTGATTTGATATTTTATACATTATGAAATACCCCCCACCCCCACAGTAAGTCTAGTTGGTGTCTTTCATGTTACAGAATATTACTGACTATACTGTCTACACTGGAAGGAATCTTTTTGTGCCCCAGACCTTCTATTTTGGGCCATTGTCTTTCTTCTTCAAATTCCTGAAAAAGTTATTTTCACTGAGGCTACTGGTTATGAGTGCCTTCAACTTTTGTGTATTTGCAAACATCTTTGTTTTGTACTAATTCTGCAACAGAAGTTAGGCTGACCTCATAACTGTAGAGTGACAGCTATCTTCCCTGAGGCCCTTGCAAATGTTATTACTCTTGTTCCTGACTCCATTACCCTGGTTTAAACATGCCTCTGTGGCAATCTGCCGTTCTTCTTTACGTCCTTGTAAGATCCTTGTCTTTCCTCTTTCAGCTCTGTAAGGACAACTATCTGAGGGTTTTATTTGTGAAAAAAATTTTACCTCACTGAGAATATTTTGTGTCCCTCTTGATTATCAACGTTCCATCAATTTTTTAAACTTCTCAGCCATCAGTGTTCCCTCTTCAATTTCTCTTTTTTTCCTCTTGGAATGTTGAGTGTCTCTGAGAACACCTTTTCCTCTTATGCCTCATATCTTCTCAGACATATGTTCCATTTCCTCATCTCTTCTTCTAAAGATCTTCTCTCTTATAAGTACTTTCAAATAACTTTTCTGGTTTGCTAATTCCCTCTAAAGTATATCTAATCTGCTGTTTAGCTAACCACTGAATATTTAATTTCAAGGATTGTTTTTCTTTTTTTTTATTTTTTATGTTTATTTATTATTGAGACAGAGAGAAACAGAGCATGAGTGGGGGAAGGTCAGAGAGAGAGGGAGACACAGAATCCGAAGCAGGCTCCAGGCTCTGAGCCATCAGCACAGAGCCCAACACAGGGCTCAAATCCACAAACTGTGAGATCATGACCTGAGCCGAAGTCAGACACTTAACCGACTGAGCCACCCAGGCGCCCTTCAAGGATTATTTTTCATTTGTAGATTTATATCCTGTCATTTTCCAAACCTGCTTTTTCTTTTTTGACAATATCTTTTCTTGCAAATATTTGCCTTTCTTCCTTTAATGCATTAAACAATTTAAGTGTTCCCTTTATGAGTGCTCTCTAGCTGTTAATTCCCATGTCTGTGCTCCCTAAAGCCTTCCTCTACCACTGTTGTCTCTGCTACAGCGTCCTGTAATTTTGACTGTGGGGCTCGCCCCGCAGAACTTAACTGAGGAGAATCTTAAAGGAGACTGACCAAGATTTTTCTTCTGCAAATATCCCAGGTACTACCTTTCTAAGCATATTTAATTTAATCCTTAGCTTGCAATTGTCCTAGCCACAAAGGTTATATCATTTACATTCCAAAAATATATAAGGGCATCTTCAGGGCTATAAATTCTCCAGAGAAAAAGGCATTTTTCAATCCAGAGCTAAGGGGAACACATTTGATGGATTATTTTCTCTGCTCCTTTTGCACACTGGCAGCCTTCTGCTGACCCGAGGCATAGCCCTGTCCCTCTGCCAAGTTCTGCTGTTTCTTAGAGGAAACAATTCTGTTGCAGCAAATTGGGAAGCTGGGTTGAGTGAGCGAGCAGGTGTTGAATAATCCACCGGCTCTGGCTTTGGTGCCCCAACTAACCACCTTCGTTCTGTGGACCCCAAGGGTCTGACCCTCGCTTGGTGGCACTCCACCCTTGTGGCCACAGTTTTACACATCCTTGGCCGATGACTCCCTCCATGGCTAACCCTGCCCATGGTGGTCTTTCAGAGTTGAAAGTCTCCTTCTGTCTTTCAGATAAAAACTCCTACTTCTGAGCAAAGCTTTGGATTTACTATGTACCAAAAAAAAAAAAAATCATCCTTTCTACAATTCCATTCCATAATACAACGTGCTTTCTTAAGGTTCTAAAATTGCTAGGAATGACTTGGAAAATTCATGGATGTGTCCTGCATAATTCCTTGAGGTTGCTCGATAAATGAGGAAATACGGACTTACAAACTCTTTATGGAGTTTGTGAAGAAAAAAGTACCTCATACTTAGTTCACCATCTTGCAATGGAATTAACATTTTACATAACAGATAGATTATGTTCAGTACATTCTGCTGTAAAAGTCTAGGAACCACATAATTTGCTTAGTCATGGTTAAGAGTAAAATGGTGAGAAACATGTAGTACAGGAGGGAATGAAATCTTAGGTGGAAGAGGTACTGGACTGCAGTCATGAACTTGGGCTCCACTCAGTCCAACTCTAATGAACAGTGTGCCTTCATCAAGGTGACTTATTCTATGTGGGCATCAGCTCACTGTACCACAAACAAGGTAAATTTCATTATTTCATTAAGAAGGCATAATACAACATGCCTTCTTAAGGTTCTAAAATTGCTAGGAATGACTTGGAAAATTCATGGATGTGTCCTGCATACTTCCTTGAGTTTGCTGAATAAATGAGGAAATATGGACTTACAAACTCTTTAAT
>NC_043714.1:5384490-5449081 GCF_006229205.1 Suricata suricatta
TCACAGACTGCCCTTTATTTATGGCTGTTTCTATCCACACCACTTTCTTTTTTTTCATTTTCTGTCTTCTCTTTTCTTTTCTGTTCTTTTTTTCTTTCCCCTTTTGGTTTCCTTGTTTACTAGATCTGTCTGTATGTTTGTGTGCTTTTGTTCCCAGTTTGTTTTCAGGGCTACCTCAAGAAACAAGCCAAAGCACACATGGTGGAGAGTCCCAAATATCACTGAGGAGGGGAAAAATTAATCAGAGGCATAACAAGAGAAACTGAGAGACACAATTAAAAGAACATCTCTTGAAATGACAGGCCCTGGACAGTCAAAAAACCTCTGTTAATAGAGCAATACTAACAGGCACACAGTGCAGAACAAGCTTTTAAAACTGACAAGGGACAGAAAGCTGGCCAAAATGATGAAAGGAAAGAACTCTCTTCTAAAGAAATTCCAGGAAGGAATCACAGCCACAGAACTGCTGAAAACAGACATAAACAACATAACTGAACAAGAATTTAGAACAATTGTCATAAAATTAATCGCTGGGCTTGAAAAAACCATCAGAGAAGTTATTGATACACAGACTAGCGAACTTCAAAAGGCTATAAATGAGGTGAATAATAAAATGGAGGCTACCAATGTATGGATTAAAGAAGCAGAAAGGAGAATAGGTGAATTAGAAGACTCAGTTATAGCAAAAGAGGAAGTTGAAAAAAAGAGAGAAATTGGTACAGGAGCAGAGGAGGAGAATTTGAGACCTGAATGATACAATCAACAGTAATAATATCTGTATCATAGGAGTTCCTGAAAAGGAAGAAAGAGAAAAAGGTACTGAATGGGGTGCTTAATCAAATTATACACGAAAATTTCTCCAATCTGGGTAAAGAGAAAACATTGAAATTCAAAAGGGATATTGAACACCCTAAGATGTAACGTGAACCAACCTTCAGCACAGGGCGAATGCTGAAAGCAGCTAGGGATAAACATACAAAGTGGTTACAGACCTATGAAACTTGGCAGGCCAGAAAGGAATGGCAATGTGATGAACAGGAAAAATATGCAACCAAGAATTCTTTATCCAGTGAGGCTGTCATATAAAATAGAAGGAGAGATAAAGGTTCTCCCAAATAAACAAAAATTGAGAGAATTCATCACCAACAAACCAGCCCTACAAGAACCAGCCCTAAGACGGACTCTATAAGGGAAATGTAGCAAGGAATATATGCCACCAGAGAAATCAATACAAACATGAACTCTACAGAGAACACATTGAATCTAAATCCACATTTTTCAATAATAACACTAAATATAAATGGACTGAATGCTCAAATCAAATGACACAGGGTAGTAGAATGGATAAAAAACCAAAATCTATCTATTTTCTGTCTACAAGATACTCACGTTAGACCTGAATACACCTTCAGATTGAAAGTAAGAGGATGGAGAAATATCTATCATGCTACTGGACTTCAAAAGAAAGCCAGAGTAGCCATACTTATATCAGACAAACTTGACTTTAAATTAAAGGCAGTAACAAAAGATGAAGAAGGACATTATGTAATAATTAAAAGGTCTCTACATCAGGAAGAGCTAACAATTATAAACATCTATGCACCAAATTCAGAGCACCCATTTACATAAAACAACTAATCACAAACAGAAAAAATCTTATTGATAAGAATGTGCTAATTGCAGGGGACTTCAATGCTCCACTTACAACAATGGATACGTCAACTAGACAGAAAATCAGTAAAGAAACAATGAACTTAAATGGCACACTGGAACAGAAGGAATTAATAGATATATTTAGAACTCTACATTCTGAGGCTAGGGAATTCACTTTCTTCTCGAGTATGCATGGCACATTTCCCAAGATAGATCACATACTGGGTCATAAAACAGCCCTTCATAAATACAAATGCATTGAGATCATACCATATGCACTTTCAGATCATAATGCTATGACACTTGAAATCAACCACAGGAAAAAGTCTGGAAAACCTCCAAAAATGTGGAGTTTAAAAATCATCCTACTGAAGAATGATTGGGCCAATCAGGCAATTATAGAGGAAATTAAAATATATGGAAACAAATGAAAACTAAAATACAACAACCCAAACTCTCTGGGACACAGCAAAGGCAGGTTTAAGAGATATGTTTACTGCAATCCAGGCATAATTCAACAAACTAGAAAAAGTGCAAACTTAAAAACTAACAGAGCACCTAAGTAAACTAGAAAGGGAACAGCAAGAGCACCCCAACCCAGCAGAAGAAGAGAAATAATAAACATCAGGGCAGAAATAAATGATATAGAATCCCCCCCCAAAAAAAAAACAATTGAACAGATAAATGAAACCAAGAGTTGGCTTTTTGAAAAAATAAACAAAATTGATAAACCTCTAGCTAGGCTCCTTAGAAAGAAAAGAGAGAACACCCAAATAGACAAAATCACGAATCAAAATGGATTTATTACAACTGATCCCTCAGAAATACAAGCAATCATCAGAGATTACTATGAAAAATTATATGCCAACAAACTGGACAACCTAGAAGAAATGGACAAATTCCTAAATGCACATGCACTACCCAAATTCAAACAGGAAGAGATAGAAAATCTGAACAGACCCATAACCAGTGAAGAAATGAAATCAGTTATCAAAAATCTCCCAACAAATAAAAGCATAGGGCCTGATGGATTCCCAGGGGAATTCCACCAGACATTTAAAACAGAGTTAACACCCATCCTTCTCAATTTATTCCAAAAAATAGAAATAGAAGGAAGACTTCCAAACTCATTCTATGAAGCAAGTATCACTTTGATTTCCAAATCAGACAGACACCCAACAAAAAAAGAGAACTACAGGCCAATATCCTTAATGAATACAGATGCAAAAATACTCAACAAGATTCTAGCAAATAGAATTCAGCAACACATAAAAAGAATTATCTATCATGATCAAGTGGGATTCATTCCTGGGTTACAGGGCTGGTTCAATATTCACAGATCCATCAATGTGATACATCACATTAACAAAAGAAAAGATAAAAACCATATGATCCTCTCGATAGATGGAGAAAAAGCATTTGACAAAATACAACATCCCTACTTAATAAAAACCCTCAAGAAAGTCAGGATAGAAGGAACATACTTAAACATTATTAAAGCAATTTATGAAAAGACGACAGTTAATATCATCCTCAATGGGGAAAAACTGAGAGCTTTCCCCCTGAGATCAGGAACACGACAGGGGTGTCCACTCTCACCACTGCTGTTTAACATAGTGCTGGAAGTCCTAGCATCAGCAATCAGACAACAAAAGGAAATAAAAGTCATCAGAATCGGCAAAGAAGAAGTCAAACTTTCACTTTTCGCAGACGACATGATACTCTACATGGAAAACCTGGCAGACTCCACCAGAAGCCACTAGAACTGATTAATGAATTCAGTAAAGTCGCAGGGTGCAAAATCAATGTTCAGAAATCAGTTGCATTTTTATAGACCAATAATGAAGCCACAGAAAAAGAAATCAGGAAACTGATCCTTTTCACAAATGCACGAAAAAACTTAAAATTCCTAGGAATAAACCTAACCAAAGATTTAAAAGACCTGCACAATGAAAACTATAGAAAACTTATGAAAGAAATTGAAGAAGACACAAAGAAATGGAAAAACATTCCATGCTCATGGATCGGAAGCAATCTTCACATTCAATGCAATCCCCATCAAAATTGCACCAGCATTCTTCACAAAGTTAGAACAAACACTCTTAAAATTTGTATGGAACCACAGAAAACCCCCAATAGCCAAAGTAATGTTGAAGAAGAAAACCAAAAAGGGAGGCATCACAATTCCAGACTTTAACCTCTACTGCAAAGCTTTCATCATCAAGACAGTATGATATTGGCACAAAAACAGACTCATAGACCAATGGAATAGAATAGAGAACCCAGAACTGGACCTATAAGTGTATGGCCAATTAATCTTTGACAAAGCAGGAAAGAGTATCCAGTGGGAAAAAGACTGCCTCTTTAGAAGGTGGTGCTGGGAGAGATGAACAGTAACATGCAGAAAAATGAAACTTAGACCACTCTTTTACACCACACATAAAAATAAACCCAAATGGATGAAGGACCTGAATGTGAGACAGGAAACCATCAAAACCCTAGAGGAGAAAGCAGGAAATAGCCTCCTTGACCTCAATCACAGCAATCTCCTACTTGACACATCCCCAAAGGCAAGGGAATCAAGAGCAAAAATGAACTATTGGGACCTCATCAAGATAAAAAGCTTCTGCACTGCAAACAAACAAACAAACAAACAAAAAACTAATAGGCAACCGACAGAATGGGAAAAGATAGTGGCAAATGGCAAATCGGATAAAAGGCTAGTATCCAAAATCTACAAGGAACTCCTCAAACTCTACACCTGAAAAATGAATAATCCAATGAAGAAATGGGCAGAAGACATGATTAGACACTTCTCCAGGGAGAACATCCAGATAGCCAACAGGCACATGAAATGATGCTTGGTGTCACTCATCATCAGGGAAACACAAATCAAAACCACCCTGAGATACCACCTCACATTGGTCAGAGTGGTTAAAATGAACAAATCAAGAGACTATAGATGCTGGCGAGGATGTGGAGAAATGGGCACACTCTGACACTGTTGGTGGGAATGTAAACTGGTACAACCACTCTAGAAAACAGTGTGGAGGTTCCTCGAAAAACTATCCGTAGAACTCCCCTATGACCCAGCAATAGCACTGCTGGGGATTTACCCAAGGGATACAGAAGTGCTGAGGCGTAGGGGCACATGTACCCCAATGTTCACAGCAACACTTTCAACAATAGCCAAATCATGGAAAGAGCCTAAATGTCCACCAAATGATGAATGCCTAAAGAAGATGTGGTTTATATATACAATGGAATACTACATGGCAACGAGAAAGAATGAAATCTGCCCATTTGTAGCAAAGTGAATGGACCTCGAGGGAGTCATGCTAAGCGAAGTAAGTCAGGCAGAGAAGGACAGATACTATATTTTGTCACTCATAGGTGTAACAGGATAAACCTTACAGGGGACCATGGGAAGGAGAAAGGGTGGGGGAAGAGTTAGAGAGAGGGAATGAGGTAAATCATGAGAGACTCTTGAATACTGAAAACAAACTGAGGGCTGAAGAGTGAGGGGGGAAGGGGAAGTAGGGTGATGATCATGGAGAGGGGCACTTGTAGGGAAGAGCACTGGGGGTTATATGGAAATCAACTTGGTAATAAACTATTTTTAAAAATATATGGCAAATTATTCCCCACAGGCACATATGTGCCAAAAGGCAACTGGACATAAAGCCAGTATCGATCCCCAGTTAGCAGTTTGCCAAATAAGCAAGAAAGACTGGAGATCCCTTGCAGGTAGCTCTTCAGAATGGAAAAGGCAAAGCTACTAGGATTTACTCTCACTTGGATACCATCTCAGCCCACCCTTGTGCCTTGGCTCCCGCCTCCATCAGATGGGCTCTGAGAGCATCCCACCTTAACTACGCCCCATGGCTTTGGGTTTCCACCAAAAACTTTAGCTACTGCTCTATGAGAGTCCAGCAGGGGTCCGCTCACCTACTCTGGCACTAGCACAAATCCAGAAGTGTGAGGACGTTAACAGTGCTGTTCCAACTTGTCCCCTTGGGGAAGGAAGCCAGTCGATAAATGTTTCTGTTTTTCATGTCTCCCATGGACATTTCTGTGCATTCCACAAGGTTCTTTGGAGTGTTCTCAGCAGGAGCCCCGGTTTGCCCACAGCCTTGACCAGCTCAGTGCTGAGCTCATGCCTCCCGTCCATTTTATTCTTCACAGCCCCCACCCCCATCTCTCTCCTTGGGACCGCTTTCCCAAGCAGTCTACCTTCAAGCAAGCCGCCCCTGCCGCTGCAGGGCTCCGCTCAGCCCTCGAGTGAGGATGAGGCCCCCAGGTCACACGTCTTGGAAATACTGTTTGCTGGTGGCTCTCTGAGAACTGTTTTTCGCTGTCAGAGCTGCGTGACTCAAGGCTACACTGCTCTCCTGGGGTGTGTTAACACCCAGTGATTGGCCAGCCCTGGAGTGGGAAGACTGAGAGCCCTCTCCTGGTTTGGAAGCACTGAGCAAGGCCGGCTCAGATTCAGAGCCCGCTGTGGGATAGGCTGACATCGGCCTCTGCTGGCAGGACATGGCAGGTCAACGTCTCCATTTGTCCAGCTCCGCTGCTCCCACTACCCCTTCCCTGTTGATTCAGAGAACACGCTTACTGATGGAACAGCGCAGCGCAAATCTGTACCTCAGGGGCTGTTTCCAAGTTTCCAAAGATATAAGCCCTTGTCCTAGGCTTTGTTTGGGGGAAATAACTAAGCTAAGGTGGTTGCCATGAATTCTCTCTCTCTCTCTCTCTCTCTCTCTCTCTCTCTCTCCCTCTCTTCGATTCCCCTCCCCCATCCAGAACGGTGTGCATTGTGGGATTTGGTGATCATTTACTTTCAGCAATATTTTGTAAGGTTTCAGTGACAGTATCGCCGGCACAGGAATCATAACAAAAGAAAGAGCAACTACCTTTTTTTTTTTAAAGCTTCCTCCATTCTTATTTTTTTAAAGCTCTACCCACAACGTGGGGCTCAAACTCATGACCCCAAGATCAAGATTCCCATGTTCTACCAACTGAGCCCAGGACGCCAGGAGTAATTACTTTTTTAAATGGAATTCAGGACTGTTAACTAAAGCATCCCAATTGCTCACTGGGTAGGTTTGGGACAGTAGAAAGAACATGCATCTCAGGATGTTTTTCTTCCTCATCTTCCTGAAAAATTTATATTTATTTATCTTTATTTGGGGACATTACGATGCATAAAAACGGTGAATTCATGTTTTCTTTAACTTTTCAAAACACTGGAGATCTAGTTCATTCTCACCTCTGTATGCTGTATAAACCTTTTCCACCTCTGGATACACCTAGAAATTTTTGCCACTTTTGCCTTTGAGGTGTTCTCAAATCGGTTGTTCCTTTTCCCATTGATTATCTTTTTGTAATTGCAATTTTGGAATTAAGAGGTGATATACCACTTTTTCCAGGTAACTAACAAATTGATAGAGATATTAAAGTTCACGTCTAAAGCTGTCCTGCAGGGACCTTCATCCTTGGCATTCAATACCACCTGCCTATGCAGGAAATTAAATAGTGTCTTTTCTTTGACTGTGAATTTTTTTTCCTCTTTAATGATGGTATAAAATAGACTAATTGCGGAAAAGCCCTAGTCACAAAAAAAGGGAAACTGGACTGAATACGTAGCTGTTTGCAACATGGCTTTTTTCAACCAGGCATGATGACATGAAGGATCAAGCAATAAAATAATGATTTCTATCAATATGGATAATCAATCTAGAGCACTCAGACTTTGGAGGCAATGCATTTTTCTTTAATCAAAACAAATGTAAACAGTATACATCATTTCCGATATTCGTTTGTTTTGCTTACTCTGGTTTGTATCAAAGGAAAATATGAAAATGCTTTGGTTTTTCTTTTCCTCGGACCTTTTATATTTCATGTAAAACACCAATATCCCATTTCATAATCATGAATATCACTCATTGAAATGATGCTTCTGGATTGAAGCCACAGGGTTCATTATCTGGGGGTTTTTGAGGACACAAAAATAGGTGGAGCTATTGGCTAGCAGACACCTTGCACGCCACTGTACTTCTCAAATGTGCAGATGACTACTTCTGTTAAATGCTAGGACAGCAGAACAATGTCAGTTACAGTTGAAATTGGGAGTTCCTTCTTCCCACATGCACCTTCCCTCATGATCACAGCTGCAGTGTCGCATGTGTCTTGCTGCCCCCTCACCCCAGGGTGACCCCGAGCATCCGAGAGCACTGTGTAGTCTAGTTATTCTATCTCTTTCCTTTCTCTCAGCCTCAGTTCATCTATCATCCTTTCCAAGTACTCAGTCAGGCTTATCTCAAAAGCAAGATGAACATCCAAGCCTGTATGACATCATTTAATGGAGACCTGCTCCAAATGTCAGCTAGTCATAATGAAGAGCATTTTACGGTTAGGACTTTATTCTTTTTACTCATGCAGGTATTCAGACTTGAAGGGTCCCCTATTAGAAATGTGTAGAACTCTGAGATGGTACCAACAGGTAAAATCGTTACCTTAACTTAAAGAGTGATCCTAAGTAAGTAACTAAGACCATGGATATGAGAACTGGTGAGATACTCGGGCAGAGAGGATAATTGTGCTGAATCCAGCCCTCAAGATGAGCTCAAAATCCAGTGTGTAAATGAGTGGGAGGTGCATGGTACATACTCAGGAGACAGTGAATGGAACTATAGATTGGCAACATGAAGTGACAAGGGCCTAAAGCATGCTTCATTGAGTTCAGAGTTTCCTATGAGGTTTTCTTCTTAAGACATTGTAGATGACCAGGAAATCAATCTCACAAACAAATGCTACTTAACATAAGATGTCAATGAAATGTTTCTAGAAATACTCCTCCAAAACACCTCCCCCACTCCCCTACACACACACCACAGTCCGTAGCTTTGTGTAAATGCATTTCTTACAGTCTTTCTCATACAGTGTAATTACCAGTGGGTCTACAGTTTCCCTCTTTCAACTCGACCACATGTTTCAGACGTAAGTGCCACACACAGCAAGACCGTGTGAACCCAGTAGAATTAAGTGGGGGGGGGGGGGGTCGTACCTTCTGAAGAGCAACACTACCCGGCTGATGGTGTCGTGTGTAATGTGGGCCGAGAGTTGCTGCATATTCTGACTTATTTTTAAAAAATTTTTAATGCTTATTTAATTCTGAGAGAGAAGAGAGAGAGAACAGGAGCAGGGGAGGGGCAGAGAGAGAGGGAGACACAGAATTTGAAGCAGGCTCCAGGCTCTGAGCTGTCAGCACAGAGCCCGGTGCAGGGCTCGAACCCACGAACTGTGAGATCATGACCTGAGCCAAAGTCAACCACTTAACCAACTGAGCCACCCAGGAGCCCCTATTCTGACTCTTTAAAGCTGAAAACTATTCATTAGCTTAATGTGAAATAATTTGCCACTTATTTAAAATTTGAGTGTCCAACCCTATATGGGCTAAAATAATGTCCATCTTTGGCCAAATTTGTGCCAGGTTTATGGCTTCTGACCTAGAATATGATGTTCTGAAAAGACCATCTAGGCCTTGTTCTTCTGTCTTTAGAGTTGAGCATAATAATGTCTTGTACATAGTTAGAGCTGGGTCTGTGTAGGGCTGAGTATGAACATATTGCTAAGTGTTCCCAAGTGAGTCTGGTGATGAGAACAATTGCATTAAACCTGTGAAGCACTGCTGTGGCCCTGGAAATGATCATCCACAGATTTTCTTTTCTTCTCCAAGGAGAAAATCTCTATTTTTACAGGCTCTTCCCCTTCCCACAGTATATCAAAAATATGAAATAAAACATAAGATAATATCAAAGATTATAATGTAAAATGTTTTATTAAAATAACAAAACTTGGGGCACCTGGAGGCTCAGTTGGTTATGCGATGGACTTCAGCTCAGGTCATGGTGTCATGGTTTGTGGGTTCAAGCCTCACGTTGAGCTCTGTGCTGACAGCTCAGAGCCTGGAGCCTGCTTCCAATTCTGTGTCTCCCTCTCTCTCTCTGCCCCTACCCCTGCTTGCAGTCTGCCTCTCTCTTTCTTAAAAATAAATAAACATTTTAAAAATTTAAAATAACAAAACGTAGATATTTTATTATGTCAGGTTTGACTATGAAAACAACATCTGATAAAATATGTCTGGATGGTGCCAGCTCTCTTACATTTGTCTCTCTGGCCGCAACCGATGCTTTGGGTCATTTGGGATTTTCATGCATAGATTCTCTCCCACAGTCGCATTTGCAGTGCTCTATGTGCTCATGAAGGTACTGCCCAGGAAATTGTCAGAAAGAAAAATGGAAGCCAGAGAAAGTGTTCCAAGGAGAGTGAACAATCACTTGGTTTTATGTGCTGGCTCTTTGCCAGGGTAATTAAATGAACCTTAAAGTAGCTCTCTAACCTTATCTATGCCACCGAAGTTCAGCAGAGAGTTTAAAAAATTATGTTTAGTTCAGGCTCAAAGAAGAGTTTAGCCCAAATGATCAAACACTAATAATCTATTTGGTTCAAATTTATCACCTATTATGGATTGTTTGTTTGTTTGAACAGCTGTTTACCTCCTTCCTTCCCACGAATATTGTTTCCATCTGTAAAAGGGAATTCTCCACTGTTCATCATTGCAGCAGCGTTTGAACCCCTGGTGCCCCCACGCCTCCCCATCCCCCAGGTGTGTGCAAATAGTTTCTTCTGTGTTTTCTTTATGGAAAGAGAAATTCATTAAATTGTTGAAAGAACTAAGAAAATACTACTCATTACTGACCTAGAAGACCTCCCAGTTCCCTTCAACACTGACATTTCTGTGATCATTTCAGAAAGTCACGCACAGGGCGCCTGGGTGGCTCGGTCAGTTAGTTGTCAACTTTCAGCTCAGGTCATGATCTCACGGTTTGTGGGTTCGAGCCCTGTGTCAGGCTCTGTGCTGACAGCTAGCTCAGAGCCTGCAGCCTGTGTTTGGATTCTGTGTCTCTCTCCCTCTCTGACCCTCCTCTGCTCTCTCTCTCTCTCTCAAAAATAAATAAAAACATAAAAAATTTTTTAAAAAAGAAATTCATGCAAAGTGAATATGGCCATGGACATAACTGAAATTTGTGCAAATATTTTATTGGAATAATATTATTCAACTAAAAAATAAATGGAAAATTATTTTCTTTCAATGTATAAATTCTGTATCTTTTGAGATTGTTTACCATTGTTTAAAAAAATCCAAAGCCAAACTTCAATATACAAAAAGCTCTAACAAGAAATGAATGAATAAAAACAATGAGTCAATGGCATTCCCACACCTAGTACCACCTTTGCTGTGTTACATACAGTTTCCCCTTTAACAAAGCAGAAGGAGGGTACCAACTCCCTGCGTAGTTGAAAATCTTGTAGAATTTTGGAAGTCTTACCAATAACATAAACAGTCAATTAACACACATTTTGTATATGTATTAGAAGCTGCATTCTTACAATACCTAGAGAAAAGATGTTATTAAGAAAATCATAAGAAAAAGAAAATAAATTTACAGTAGTATATTGTATTTGTTTTAAAAAATCCATATATAAACCGATCCACATAGTTCAAACCCATGTTGCTCAAGGGTTTACTGTGTAAATATGAACATATTATGAATATATCTATTCTACTGGGCTATATGTAACCAGTTATCGATCACTATAAATGAACCACCCCCAGATGAAGTAATTTGGTACAATGATTTTTTAGTATAACAGATCTGTGGGTTGGTGGACACCATCTACAGTTAACCCATCTGCAGGTCCATGCTACTCTATGGCCTCTTTCACACCACAACACAGGGTTTGAATAATTGTTACAAAGGCTCTATGACATGTGAAGTGAAAAATATTTATTATGTGGTTTTTCTAGAAAACGTTTGCAAGAGCATCTCAGTGGCTCAGTCCGTTAGGCATCTAACTCTTGGTTTCAGCTCATGAGCTCACAGTTACATGAGTTCGAGCCCCCACATTTGGCTCTGTGCTGACTGTGCAAAATCTGTTTGGGTTTCTGTCTCTCCTGCTCTCTGCTCCTCCTCCACTCATGCTGTATCTGTCTCTCTCAAAAATAAATAAACTTAAAAAAAAGAAAGAAAAGTTTGCCAATCCTAGCTCTAGGCTCTACATAAACTCCTATAGAAAAAAGAAAAAAAATGGTGCTATATTCCTATATATTTGAATGCTGTAAGCTATGAACTGATGAATACTTTTTAATTTGAAAAGGAAAAGCTATAGTAGGCAAAGAAACGGCAAGTTCATCAATTTGAATATCCCAATATATCCAGAAGAAAACAGCAATAACAATGACAAGAAACACCAGTGAAACTATAATACACATCTTCAGTTGAACTAGAATACAGAGAACATACAAATTTCAAATTACCTAAAAAGCAGGGAAATCAACACTAAGTCCAGGAGTTTATCTCCACCGCTGCTCCCACACTCAGAGAGCAAGTGTAGTCCAAGGACATCTGTGAGAAAAAGAAAAGACTAAGAGGCAAGTCTAAGACAAGCCTAAGGTCAATCCCAACCCCCCACCAGACAGACAGAGCCAGCCTCATTGCGAATGTACTGAAGGAGAGGTCTGAGAGGTTTGAACCTGCCCCATAGAGACAAGATTTCAACATGCACACGGGACCTGTTAAGGAATTCTTGAGAAAGGAATGCTGTGGGGGAGCAAAAGTTTAGAAAGGATGTAAAAAGGGAAGGGAGAAACACCTTTGGACATGCATGGGAATGAGACATTATAGCACAAGGGGAAATATTGGATCCCTCAAGGAAAAAAATTTTAGTAACAAAACCCACAGTTTCTCCCACCACTAAATCTTCCCCCAAAAGCCATTAAATAAAGAAACCATACTTTGCTACACTGATAAAAAGAAAATGTTCTTAAATAGAAGACAACCCAGGCCCCTTGTTAGAAATGTAGGGATGAAAGCAAGCATCATATATATTTTCAGTAATTATAGAAGTGAAACAGAGGGGCACCTGGGTGGCTCAGTGGATTGAATGTTGGACTGTTGATACTTTGCAGTTGTGAGACCCAGCCCAGTGTTGGCTTTGAGTGTGGAGCCTAGTTAATATTCTTTCTTTCCCTCTCTTTCTGCCACTTCCCTGCTCATGCTCTTGCTCTCTTTCTCAAAATAAGTAAACAAATAAATAAAAATAAAACATAAAATGATTTATTAAAAATTCATTTAATGGAAACTATCCCCTAATGAACAATAAAGTATCAGGAAAAAAAACTGTAACACCTACTCCAACCTGAATTAACTATTCCCACACGAGAATTGGAGCATGTGCGAAACATCTTGAATATGAAATTCAAAAGGCAAGAATCAAAATGGGCAAAATGCAAAGAAAAAAGTAATGAGAGTTAATTGAATTCAAAACATAAAAAGAAGGGAAAGGTAAAATCCTACCAATTATGAGGGCCAAATGAGGTAGCCAAAAATGATTAATTGTAGGTGAAACTTAATAAAGGGCACTAAAAATAAGCAGGAACATTTTTTTTTAAATAAAAAGGATAGAAAGGGAGGCAATAAGAAGTAAAATGTGTCAGAGAGAAAGTGCTTAAATTGAAGACACAATTTATGGATAATTAGAGTCCCTGCAGAAAATGAACAAGATGATGGAATAGAAATTATGTTTCAAATTATAACATATAAAATTATAACGCAAATGACTTTCTATAAATAAAAGAAAAACATATCACATATTGAAAGGGTGGACTATGTAGCAGGAAAACTGACTTGAGGCAGTCAGCTCTGAGACAGACCTTAGAAATACACTCAAACTAAAAATGAAAACTCCCTCAGTGCCTACAGACTGAAGCTGAAATAAGCTACGGGGAGGGAACCTGACCTGACACCAGACTTTTCAAAATCGACATTCAAGCTCTCTTTCAAGTAACAGGCTATAGAAAGAGAGTTTCAAATGTGCATGAAACAGAGGATTCTCACCCAAGAGCTTTTTTTGAGCAAAGCAATAAAAGATGAATTTCACCCAACCGAGGGATTATTGGACAAGCCTCAACAGAAGTTAGTGAGCAGTTAAGCTACTTAATTGGAGATACAAACTTCAAACAAAAGTGAGGATCAGGACAGAAGAAGAACATGCTATATGTTGAGCACTATAGGTTATGTCTTATATGTTACCTGCTCTCACAGAGTAACAATAATTCAACTAACATCAAGAGGTGAAAAAATAAAGAATAAGCTCATTGCTTGTTGTGTAGGCAACAGTTAGGAGTTAACATGCGTAATTATAAACCAACAAGTCATATGATTAAAGGTTAAATAGGAAAACGGAACTTGGGACTCCTGGGTGGCTCAGTCAGTTAAGCATCCAACTCTTGATTTTGGCTCAGGTCATGATCTCATGGTTTTCAAGTTCAAGCCCCTCATCGGGCTCTGTGCTAGCATCATAGATCCTGCATGGGATTCTCTCTCTCCCTCTGCCCCTCCCCAACCAGTAATATCTCTGTTTCTCTTAAAAAAAGAAAACAGGGAACTAAATGCATCAAAAAGAATAAGGACAAAGAGACTCAATAGAACAAAAATAAAAATGTTTCTCATACCAAAAGAAATTTGAAATAAAGAGTAAAGAAATCCCATAATGTATACAAAGAAATATGGCAAGTTGAAAACACTTTATATATATAGATAGAGATAGAGTGAGGTTGGATAATATAGTGTATATACAATGTGCTCTTGGTTTTGGGGTAGAGTCCCATAATTCATCACGTATATACAACACCCAGTGCTCATCCCAACAAGTGCCCTCCTCAATGCCCATCACCATTTCCCCCCTCCCTCACCTCCCATCAACCCTCAGTTTGTTCTCTTTATTTAAGAGTCTCTTGTGGTTTGCCCCCCTCTCTGTTTGACACTATCCCCCCTGCTCCTGCTTCCCTTCCCACATGGTCTTCTGTTAAGTTTCTCAAGCTCCACGTATGAGTGAAAACATATGGTATCTGTCTTTCTCTGACTTATTTCACTTGGCCTAATACCCTCTACTTCCATCCATGTTGCTGCAAATGGCAGAATTTCATTCTTTCTCATTGCCAAGTAGCATTCCATTGTATATATAAACCACATCTTCTTGATCCATTCATCAGTTGATGGACACATGTGCTCTTTCCATAATTTGGCTATTGTCAAAATCACTGCTATAAACATTGGGGTGCATGCGCCCCTAAACCACAGCACTCTTTTATCCTTTGGATAAATTCCTAGTAAAGCTATTGCTGGGTCATCGGGGAGTTCTACTGTTAATTTTTTGAGGAATCTCCATACTGTTTTCCAGAGTGACTGCATCAGTTTGCATTCCCACCAACAATGCAAGAGGGTTCCCATTTCTTCACATACTTGCTAGTATCTGTTGTTTCCTGAGTTGTTCATTTTTGCCAATCTGACTAGTGTCAGGTGGTATCTTGGTGTGGTTTTGATTTTTTTTTTCCCTGATGATGAGCAATATTGAGCGTCTTTTCATGTGTCTGTTGGTCATCTGGATGTCTTCTTTGGAAAAGTGTTTATTCATGTCTTCTGCTCATTTCTTTATTAGATTATTTGTTTTTTGGATGTTGAGTTTGGCAAGTTCTTTGTAGATTTTTGATACTAACCCTTTATCTGATATATCATTTGCAAATATCTTCTGCCATTCTGTAGGTTGCCTTTTAGTTTTGTTGATTGTTTCCTTTGCAGTGGAGAAGCTTTTCATCTTGATGAGGTCCCAATAGTTCATTTTTGCTTTTAATTCCCTTGCCTTTGGAGTTGTGTCAAGCAAGAAATTGCTGCAGCTGACATCAAAGAAGTTGTTGCCTGTTTTCTCCTCTAGGGTTTTGATGGGTTTCTGTCTCACATTTAGGTCTTCCAACCATTTTGAGTTTATTTTTGTGTATGGTGTAAGAAAGTGGTCCAGTTTCATTGTTCTGCATGTTGCTGTCCAGTTCTCCCAGCACCATATGTTAAATAGACTTTTTTTTTCCATTGGATACTCTTTCCTGCCTTGTCAAAGATGAGTTGGTCATACATGTGTGGGTCCAATTCTGGGTTCTCTGTTCTATTCCATTGGTATATGTCTGTTTTTTTTGCCATTGCCATACTATCTTGATGATTGCAGCTTTGTAGTAGAGGCTACAGTCTGGGATTGTGATGCCTCCCACTTTGGTTTTCTTCTTCAATATTACTTTGGTTATTCAGGTTCTCTTGTGGTTCCATTCGAATTTTAAGATTGTTTGTTCTAACTTTCAGAAGAATGCTGGTGCAACTTTGATTTGGATTGCATTGAATGTATAGATTGCCTTTGTAGTATTGACATTTTAACAGTATTTGTTCTTCCAATCCATGAGCATGAAATGTTTTTCCATTTCTTTGTGTCTTCTTCGATTTCCTTCTTAAGTTTTCTATAGTTTCATCATATAAATCTTTTCTTTCTTTGGTTAGGTTTATTTCTAATTATTTTATGATTCTTGGTACCATTGTAAATTGGATCAATTTCTTGATTTGTCTTTCTCTTGCTTCATTATTGCTGTATAGAAATGCAAGTAATTTCTGTACATTGATTTTGTATCCTGTGACTTTGCTGAATTCATGTATCAGTTCTAGCAGTTTTTTGGTGGAGTCTTTCAGGTTTTCCATGTAGAGTATCGTGTCATCTAAGAAAAGAGAAAGTTTGACTTCTTCTTTGCCAAATTGGATACCTTTTATTTCATTTCGTTGTCTGATCGCTGAATCTAGAACCTCCAACACAATGTTAAACAACAGTGGTGAAAGAGGGCATCTCTGCTGTGTTCCTGATCTCAGGGAGAAAGTTTTTCTCCACTGAGGATGATATTAGCTGTGGACTTTTACATATTGCTTTCATGACATTCAGGTATGTTCCTTCTATCCCAACTTTCTTGAGGGTTTTTCTTAAGAAAGAATGCTGTATTTTGTCAAATGCTTTTTCTGCATCTATTGACAAGATTGTATGGTTCTTGTCCTTTCTTCCATTAATGTGATGTTATCACACTGACTGATTTGCAAATACTGAACCAGCCCTGCAGCCCAGGAATGAATACACTTGATCATGGTGAATAATTCTTTTGATATACTGTCAAATTCCATTTTCTAGTATCTTGCTGAGAACTTTTGCATCCATGTGCATGAAGGATATTGGCATATAATTCTCTTTTTAGTGAGGTCTCTGTGTGGTTTGGGAATCAAGGTACTGCTAGCTTCACAGAATGAGTCTGGAAGATTTCTTTCTATTTATACTTTTTTGAACAGCTTGACAAGGATAGGTATTAACTCTGCTTTAAATGTCTGGTAGAATTCCACTGAGAAGCTGTCTGGTCCAGGACACTTATTTGTTGGGAGATTTTTGATAATCGATTCAATTTCTTTACTGATTATGGGTCTGTTCAAATTTTCTATTTCTTCCATTTGACCTTTGGTAGTGTGTGTGTGTCTAGGAATTTGTCCATTTCTTCCAGGTGGTCCAGTTTGTTGGAATATAATTTTTCATAGTATTCTCTGATAATTGTTTGTATTTCTGTGCTGTTTGTTGTGATTTGTCCTCTTCTTGATAGGTAGACCCCTTGAGCATGATATAATGCCCTTCTTCATTTCTTGTTACAGCCTTTAGTTTAAAATCTAGCTTGTCTGATAGAAGTATGGCTACTCCAGCTTTCTTTTGACTTCCAGTAGCATGACAGATGGTTCTCCATCCCCTCACTTTCAATCTACAGGTGTCCTCAGGTCTAAAAATGGTCTATTGTGGACAGCATGTGGATGGATCTTGGTTTTTTTTAAATCTATTCTGATAGCCTATGTCATTTGATTGGATCATTTAGTCCATTTACATTCAGAGTTTTGTTGAAAGATAATATGGATTTGGTGTCATTGTGTTCTCTGTAGGTTTCACGCTTGTGGTGATGTCTCTGATTCCTCTGGTCTTTGCAGCATTCCATTCACAAACTCCCCTTAGGCTCTCTTGCAGGGTTGCTTTAGTGGTTATAAACTCCTTTAGTTTTTGTTTGCGTGGGATAGGCTTTATCTCTTCTTCTATTCTAAATGACAGCTTTGCTGGATAAAGGATCTTGGCTGCATATTTTTCCTATTCAGCACATTGAATATTTCTGTCACTCCTTTCTGGCCTGACAAGTTTCATAAGTCTGCTACTACCTTATGTGTCTATCCTTGTAGGTTAAGATCCATTTGTCGCTAGCTGCCTTCAGAATTCTCTCTTTATCTTTGTATTTTGCCAGTTTCACTGTGACATGCCATGGAGAAGACTTATTCTTATTAAATCTGAAGGGGGTTCTCTGTGCATCCTGAATTTGGATGTCCATTTCCTTCCCCAGAATAGGGAGATTCTCAGCTATAATTTGTTCAGGTAAACCTTCTGCCCCTTTCTCTCACTCTCTTCTTCTTCTGGAACTCCTAGGATAGGATGTTATTACATTTCATTGAATGACTTAGTTCTCTAATTCTCCCCTCATGATCTAGTATCTTCTCAGCTCTTTTTTTTTTTGCCTTCATCATTTTTCATAATATTATCTTCTATTTCACTTAATCTCCCCTCTTTCTCCGCCATCCTTGCTGTCACTACATCTAGTTTATTTTGCCCCTCATTTACAGCATTTCTTAATTTGTTGTGACTGTTCATTTCTTGACCTCTGCAGCAATAGATTCTCTGCTGTCTTCTGTGCTTTTTTCAGGCCCGGCTATCCTATGACTATTATTCTAGATTCTTGCTCAGTTATATTGTTATATGTGTTTTGAGCAATTCTCTAGCTGTCACTTCTTCCTGGAATTTATTTTGAGGAGAATTCTTCCATTTCATCATATTGGCTAGTTTTCTGTCCCTGATGTGTTTTAACAGTTTGTTATGAGTCCTGCTCCTGTGAGCACTACTGTATTAAAAAGGGGTCATAATCCTGCCTCGGGCCTGGCCCTTCAGGAAGTGTTTTTGGAGTGTGTTTCATGCTTTCTGTTGTTGAGATTCTGCTTGTGTTATCTCCCTATTTACAGTGGTGGTTTGGAATATCCACCCTGTGTGCTTTGATTTGTTCATTGAAGTATCCCTGGATGTAATTTTTAAAAGGGTGGTCAGGCACCTTGGTGGCTTGGTTGGTTAAGCATCTAACTTCCGATCAGGTCATGATCTCATGGTCCATGAGTTCGAGCCCCATGTCAGGCTCTGTGCTGACAGCTCAGATCCTGGAGCCTGCTTCAGATTCTGTGTCTCGGTCTCTCTCTCTGTCTCTCCCCTGCTCATGCTATGTCTGTCTGTCTGTCTCTCTCTCTCTCTCTCTCTCTCTCTAATAACATTAATTTTTTTAAAAGGGGGGGTGGTGGTGGTAGAGGCCTTATCCCATATAAAGTGAGAAATGACAGGGGCAGGGAAAAGGAAGAAAAAAAATATTGACCAGGCAGAGAATCAGAGAAACTATATGGGTTAATCCAGAGAGAGAGGAAAATAAAGAAGGAGATACAGAAGAGTTATAAAAAGAATAGATTAAAAATGTCTGCCTAGGGGCACCTGGGTGGCTCAACTGGTTAAGTATCAAGTTTTTGTCCAGGTCATGATCTCACAGTTTGTAGGCTCGAGCCTGCATTGGGTTCTGTGCTAACAGCTAAGAGCCTGGAGCCTGCTTCAGATTCTGTGTCTCCCTATCTCTCTGCCCATTCCCTTTCATGCTCTGTCTCTCTCTGTCTCAAAAATAAATAAACATTTAAAACAATATCTGCTTAAACAAACCAACAACCAGAATAACCAGACTAGAGAAGGGAAGAAATAAGAGGAAGAAAAGGAAAAATGAATATATACATATATAATCAAACCAGAGAATGCAAAATTGCTGGACTGATATTTGGCCGTGCCTTGGAACAGGTGTCCGTGCTGGTCTGGAGGAGGAACTATCTGGTTCAGTCACTGTTGATCTTGCTCAGTTGCATCCCCAGTTCCCAGGAAGGGAGGACTGTGGTTGGTGCAGGCTGGCTGACTGTTCCCTGAAGCCCCACCTTGTTGGTGACAGGGAGAAAAATGGCGACACCTCAGTCTCTTCTCTCCAGACCAGGTGTCCCAAACCACCCTGTTCAAGCCATCCTCACCCTGTTCAAGTCATCCGCTTGGGCATTAGCAGGTCACTATATCCTGCTCCACCTTCTCCCACACCTCCCTGATGCTCAGCTAGGATTCAAACCCTGATGTCTCAGAGAATCCCATTCCATGCTCCTCAGTTCAGAGGTACTGTCACTCTTGGGTAGTCACAAAAGAGCTCTGGGTGGTGGGGACATGCAGGGCCTTTTGTCCTTGGAATGGCTATTTGCCATCTTCCCACAGAACTCAAGGGGGAGGATTCAATACTCTTAACACTATAGTATAAGATGTATGACAAAGCTAGTAGTGAACATGTTTCTCAAGTTGTGTTAATAAGGCTTAATGTTAATGATATTAATTTTAATAAGACTTAACTCACCTGTCTCAAGACAAAGATGTTTTTATTTGGTTCAAAAGCAAGAGCCCAGTAAATGCTGTTTATAAGAGAGTTACAGAAAATGACAGAATTTTGAAAGCGTGAAAACAAAGTATGAGCAAAGCTGTAATAGGCAAATAGAAACATTTAGGAGTTAGAGTAGTGATCCTAGTATCAGACAAAAATAGAATTCAAACAAACAAATTTTAAAAAGACATTAAGGGAGACAAAAACACAAGTTTTCATGCAAAAGCCACAGTTTGCAATGCAAATAGGAGGGTTACAAACGTGTATCACTGAATAACACATTGATCACCTTTAAAAAGCAGAGTCTACAAAAGAAGCAAAAAGATACAGATTAAAATATACTAATGGTAGGAGACTTTAATATAACTGAGCAAGTGGGCAGAAATGGGTAAGACTGTGGGTGTGCCTCGGTGGTTCTATTGGTTAAGCACCAGACTTCGGCTTGGGTCATGATTCTCAGGTCATGGTCTCAGGTCCATGAGTTTGAGCCCCATATCAGGCTATATGCTGACAGCTCAGAGCCTGGGGTCTGCTTTGGATTCTCTCTCCCCCTCTCTCTCTCTCTCTTTCTCTGCCCCTCCCCTTCTCACACTCTGTCTCTGTCTCAAAAATATACATTTAAAAAATTTTTAATTGGTAAGACTATAGAAAATATAAATAGCATAGTCAATTCATCAACCTTTATATAATAAACGTCACATCCCGCTATAAGGAAAGACATCATTTCTCAAGTGCATATGGAGTATTCACAAAATATTTGATCACATATTTGGTTACAAAGTAAACATTAGTAAGTTTAGAGAAATAGACACAGTACAAACATACTCTGATCATGATGCAATCAAATTAGACATTATTAACAAAATTAAAAAATCTAAAAAGACCTTCTATCTAGAAACCTGCCCATTAAGTAATTCTTGGGTCAAAAAAGAAATTAAGAGTGAAATAATAGAATCTTTTAAAAATAATAATAGTGAAGCATATGTATGAAAACCTAGGACCCATGAAAGCAGTGATCAGAAGAAAGTTTACAACAAACTACTATTTTCAAATATTGCAAATTCCCAACTCAAAGGACATCCAAGTAAACAAAAGGAAAGCATAAAATAATAAAGATAAAAGCAGAGGCTAATGAACTAAAAGAAAAACGTAATACACCTACTTAGTAAGCCAAAACAAGAATGAAGGTTTTCTTTTAAAACCAGACAAACATTTGTTAGCTTGAAAAAGGGGAGGAAACAGGCAAAATAAGAAATGACAAGGGGAACATCATTTTGAAAAGATGAAACAATAGTACTAAAAAGCACAGTTTAGCAAAAAGAAGCCAAGTGAAAATAGAAAGTTTAAGGCCAATTTCCTCCAAGGTTAGGAGAAGGTATCAAAGAACTAAGTTGAAGACTGCTTCACAGAGGAATCCTATGAACCTTCGATTCTACCAGCGCTCTGTAAACTGCTCCAGGTACCAATAATGAAGAACTTTCTAATGTTTTGGGGTGCCAAGGTGGCTCAGCCAATTCAGTGTTGGACTCTTGGTTTTGGCTCAAGTCACGACCTCACGGTTTGTGAGTCCGAATCCTGCATAAGGCTCTGTGCTGACAGCGTGGAACCTGCTTGGGATTTTCCCTGTCTCCCTCTCTATTCCTCTCTGGCTTGTGCTTGCTCTCTCTCTCTCTCTCTCTCTCCCTCTCCCTCTCTCTCTCTCTCCCTCTCTCTCTCTCTCCCTCTCTCAAAATAAATAAATAAACTTAAAAAAGAAGTTTTTAATTTTTTTAGGAAGCAAGCATAGCATTAATAACTAAATCTGATAAAGAAGTTGCATACACAAAAAGAAAATTACAGACAAATGTCACTTACAAATATTAATGCAAAAATATTAAAGTATTACCAAACAGAACCTCACACTGCAACAGGGCGGTGATGCTGAGCAAGTGATATCTATGCAAGAATGCAAAGTGGATCGATGTCAAATGTCCTGGAAAACAGATCCATAACAGCACGCACAAGAATAAATTCCAGAGACGTCAGAGATGTAAACATAAAAAATAAAACCTCACAAGGACTGGAAGTAATCATAAAGATTTTAGAAACTGTATTGGGAAAAGAGTTTCTAGCTATGATTCAAAACTCAATTTTAATAAAAGAAAATACATAAACTTGATTACCTAAAGGTTTTTAAACCTTTTACATCGCAAAAGCATAAAATGCCAAAAGACAACTCAGAAGCTGGAAGAAAATATTTTCAGCATATATCACAAATAAAAGGATAATGTCCCTAATGTACAATAAACTCTGAAATTACAAGGTGAAAAAGGCCAAAACCTAACAAGAAAATGGGCAAAAAAGAGATGAGTCATTAAAATATAATTTTTAGGCCTTAAACATAGGGTAAAATGTTCAAACTCATACCTCATTAGCAAAATGAAAATTAAAAGTATCCTGAGATGCCATTTTTTGCCTAATAACTTGACAAAAATTAAAAAGCCTAATAACACACTCAGTTGGTGAGAGTGGGCGCCGGGGCACTCACACATTACTAGTGGGAATGCAAATTGAAAACCTTTGCAGAGAACCCTGCAATGTCTAACAAAACTACATGTTTTCACTTTATTTCTCAGCAAATCCTACTTTTTGGAAATTTATTCTAAAATTTCACCTGCCACAATAGGAAAATGGTGTTCATGGTATTAATACACGGGTATTAATTATAGCATTGCTGGTAATGGCAAAAATCTTGGAAACAACTTAATGCTCACACACAGGAGAGCAGTTGCATAAACTATGGTTCATCCACAAAGTGAGGCACTGAGCTTTGTATAAAAAGATGGGGAAGCTCTTTAGTTCATAGAGAGGCATTCAAATGTGCCTGAATATGTACACACACACACACACACACACACACACACACACACACAATTACTTTCTTCTGATCCATTGAACATTGAGATTTTTTTTAATTTTTTCTCCCACTTGACTTTTTTTAGTTTTCTTTTGGTTTTTAAACAACCTAACACTTTATAAGTTGACACTCCCCAGCCAGGTTTCCAGTATGCTCTCTTTATCAGCTTCATTTTTACTGCCTCCTGTTTTTGCCCAAATTAAATAAAATGTCAACGTTCTTTCCTTTTACAGCACTGTTCATTTATGTAAGTGGTAGCCAAAAGAGGAAAAATTGATATAAAACCCAAACAGAGCCTCTATGCTTTTATTGCTACTTTCAAAGAACCACCATTCTATACACTTTTTCCACATCTATACACATTCTTAAGACTCAGTGTAACCGCACTGTCATTTATAGTTTTTTTTTTTTATCTCAGTGGTAAACTATTTATCAAGTTGACTTGCATAGCCCTTAAAGAGAACATTTTGTTAAACTTGAAACAGTCTCAGGGTAATGAAGCCCAAATGACTTTCTAAACTTGAGATACTAAGAGCCATAGAAGACATAAATTCTTTAGAATTATGTCAACTGGCATCGTACCACATGAAGGCAAAGACAATGTCTCACCGTTTGCTTCTTCTACTTTTAGAAATGAATTTATTGATGGAAACAAGTAAATGAAAAACTTTAATGACATGTGACATTAGCAATATAGAAACAGCAGTTCCAAGTACAATTTGCTTTTAATAACTAAAACGTATATCCACTTGGTACAAAACAACCACGACCAGAAGCAAGTATGTGCGTTCTTAGTTCACTAATGTCCAGTAGGACCAAACAAAATCAGCTAGTTTATCTGTCCTACTCAGAAGGAGGAGTGTGGAGAACAGAGGCCTAGCTGTAACTCCAGCCAGGGTAGATGGGAAATCACCCCGAGGTGGTGCCCGTCCCATCCACTCAGGTCTTCTTGGATTCTTGGCCAAGACGGAAATGTTTGCTGTCGTTTATGGATGAGCATAAAATGGGCCACCAGCTTTCCCTTAATTTTTGGAAGATGTGGCACTGGAATAAAAGTCGTGAAAGTGTGGATGTGTGAACTTCTCCAAGACGTTTAAAAATAATCTACCAAGAAATAAAGCTCGAAAACTATACACATATCCTACATCAGTTGAGCAATGTGCAGTGTACATCTGTGTGTGTGCGTGTGTGTGCACAGATATATGTGTACAGATATATTCCCCTGTATAGATACAGAGAAGTGGCAAGCTCTGGACAGAGAGAAGATGGTCTTCTCAAAGGAATAAGAGTTTTAATAGTTTGAATTCCAAGTTGGCTTCAAGGAGATAAAAATAACAGCTTTGGCTACAATGGGGATTAATGGGAATGTGTGAAGCACAGTAATGATAAAAAAGTAAGCATTTTGTGATTTGCTTTGATGTTGATACCTTCATTTTCTAGAACACTGTAACTCAACAGCCTCATTTGAATATAGATTCTGTCTTAAATTTAAGTCATCATTCTCAATGAAACAATTCCCAAGGTGATATTTTTAGACATGAGTTGCCTGATCATACTTTTTAATACTCTGAAGACTGACTTCATTCTATTTTAATTACAAACTAAAACTCCACTTACAGGCCTAGAACGACCTTCTTGACTCTACATATTTATCAACTTAAATGGATAATGGCCACCTGTCTTTCTCCTATGCTTCCAGGTAATACACAATATAAGAGTCGTATGGTTGAAAAGCCATAATAAATGTTGTTTGATACAGAAAACAAACTGATCATTGCCAGAAGGGAAGGAAGTGAAAGCAAGTGGGCAAAGAAAAGTTGGAGGAACAAGTTCCCAGTTATGTAGTGAGTAAGTCATAAAATTAAGGTACAGCATGGGGAATATGGTCAAGGGTGTTATAATAGTGTTGTGAGGGGACAGATGGCAGCTACACATGTGGTGAGAGCAGCATAACATATAGAGTTGTTGAATCACCATGTTGTGCACCTGAAATTAACATAGCATTGTACATCAACTATACTTCAGATAGATAGAAAGATAGACAAGTAGACAGACAGATAAGATAGATGATAGATAGATAAGATAGAGAGATAGAGATAGACAAGATAGATGGTAGATAAGAGAGAGAGAGATAAATTCTATTTGGAATACAAACACCATATCAACTCAAGTATTTCATTTATTTCTAGATGTTATAGATAATATGCTTTCAGTCTATATTTATACTGAAGTATATGATCAAAGAAATGAGTGTAATTTGTAATGTTTTTGAAAAACACACAATATGATGTACCAAAATGGTATAATCTGCAAGTTCTATCTGGACATTTTTTCTAATCATGATTTATCATGAAGAATATAACATATTTTGAGCAAAATAAACAGAAGTAGGTGAATTAGATAAGAAGTAGAGCAGTAAAATTCTCAAGACCAATCAGTCTTCTCTCTGAGCCATTTGTGGGTGCTACACTGACTCAAACCATTCAGGACAAAGTTGGAGTGATCTTATCCTTATTGTCAAAGCAACTTGGATGTCAAAAGTATGTTAAAAAAAGGGGGGGGTCTGCACAGCAAAGGAAAAAATTGATGTACTAAAACCACTGAATGAGAGAAGATATTATCAAATGACATATACAATAAAGAGTATTCAAAATATACAAAATTCAACACCCCAATTTTTTAAATGGGCAGAGGACATGAATAGACATTTTTCCAAAGAAAACATCCGGATAGGCAACAGACACATGAAAAGATACTTAACATCACTTATCAGGGGAATGATATCAAAACTACAGTGAGATACCAACTCACACCTGTTAGAATGGCTAAATTCAAAAACACAGGAAACAACATGTGTTGGCTAGAATGTGGAAGAAAAGGAACTCTCGTGCACTGTCGGTGGGAAGATAAACACTGTAGACAACACTATGGAGGTTCCTCAAAAAATTAAAAATAGAACTACCCTCAGATCTGGTCATCACATTACTGAATATTTACCCCCAAAATGCGAAAGCACTAATTAAAATGAATGCATGCATCCCTATGCTTATCGCAGCATTATTTACAATAGTCAAATTATGGAAATAGCCCAAGTGTCCATTGATTGATGAATGGATAAAGAAAATAATAGAGAAGAAATGGATAATTAGTAAGGAAAATAATATATACACATATGTATTCACAAGACAAATATATACAATATAATATATATATAATAGTTCTATATATAGGACTATTATTCTGCCATAAAAAAGAATGAAATCTTGCCATTTGCAAGAGCTAGAGAGTATTATGCTAAGTGAGTGATAAGTCAGTCAGAGAAAGACAAATACCACATGATCTCATTCATATGTGGAATTTAAGAAAAAGATAAATGGGCAAAGGGTAAAGAGAGAGAGAGACTTTAAAAAAAACTTTTTAATACTTATTTATTTTTGAGAGAGAGACAGAGTACAGCAGGGAAGGGGCAGAGAGAGAAAGAGGGAGACACAGAATCTGAAGCAGGCTCCAGGCTCTGAGCTGTCAGCACAGAGCCCAACACAGGGCTTGAACTTATGAACCATGAAGTCATGTCCTGAGCTGAAGTTGGACACTTAACTAGCCACCCAGGCACCCCAAGAGAGAGAAAGAGACTGTAGAGAAGAAACCTATGGTCCCCAGAGGGAATGTGTGTGGGGGGTGGGAGAAATAAGAGATAGGGATCAAAGATTACAATTATTATGATGAAAAAAATAAAATTAAATAATAAAAAAAACAATAAGCTAAAACAAAATCAAACCAAACCAAACAAAAAGAAGATGAAAGCCCAGTTACTGATTAATTAACTCCTGAGCAGTTTCTACTTGAATTTCTACTTGAAATTTCTACTGAGTTAAAGGCTGGGGATATCAAATATGATTAAGTCATGGCTCTATTCTTGACTCAGAATAGTGAGAGAATCGAAGGTGTCAATTTTTACAAGATGCTTTAAACAGAGTGTGAATAGTAGGCGATGGATACACAGAAGAGGGTGGTCCAATCTACCAGAGTAGCCAAAGAAGGCTTCATAGACTAAGTGGTATTTGAGACGGACCTTGAAGGAAGCCTGCAAGTCGAAAGAGGGGAGCTCAAAACAATATGTTCAAAGACAGAGTTGTGACCATGGTAAGTGTTCACGGAAAGGTCAGGGTTGCTCAGTATGATGGTAATCCTCATGGCCTTTTGACTGGCCACCTCAGAGAGCACCAACAGGCATCCTGAAGCTAGACCACGATGTTTTGGGCCAGATATTCAAGAACCGTTCTTTTTTTTTTTAATGTTTTTTTTATTTATTTTTGAGAGACAGAGAGAGATGGTGTGAGCAGGGGAGGGTCAGAGAGAGAGGGAGACATAGAATCTGAAGCAGGCTCCAGGCACTGAGCTAGCTGTCAGCACAGAGCCCAACTCGGGGCTGGAACCTACGAACCGTGAGATCGGGACCTGGGATGAAGCCAGATGCTTAACCGACTGAGCCACCCAGACCCCCCCAAGAACCGTTCTTATTAGAGTTTCTGATTCGTCATATTGGACGGCAGCTGAGTTGTTCTTGGAGACAAGTTGAACAATTCTTTTAACTTTTAAAAACTGCTTTTAAACTCATGTTCTCTTTCTAGCATAAAATCCCCTATTTAAATTCTTGGGGTACATTCTATCAAAACAAATGAATTGGAGAAAAGGAAAATGATCTCTATCACTCAAGCCAAATAATCTTTCTTTATGTTATTTTTTGCAAAGTGTAAGCAAGAGATTATTTGTTTGCTTAAGTAATTATTATCCTGTCAAAAGAAAAATGACCATCGCTGTGTCCCATCAACCTCTTTTTAGTAGACCCATCCCATCTCTGACCACCCCAACTTGGATTCCTGCCCTCCACTTACTCAAGTCCCTCTAGGTTCACATGCTCTCTAGGAAATGGACACAATGTTTTAAATAAACCTTTGCCAATTTTAGTGTGTCGGAGAAATAAATATTTTTTCCAACTCTCCATGAAGTGTGTGTGTGTGTTTTAAATGCCTTAAAGGCAACACACACAAAGCTTTGACACTTAAAAGCAACCAGACAACAGCAAGTAGAATTAAAGACAACTAAGGTCTTAACCTTTCTTCTAGACGGGGAAGTCTTATTACTTAGGACACCTTCCAAAGCATGTTTCCTCACTACCGTGGCACAGTTCCCATGAAAGAGACAGCATCTTGCTTCATCTTATGGGCCCATTTGTGATCGTTACTAAATCTCTCAAGTCAGTAAAATTGATGCAACAAGAAAATCATCCTTCTGCTACTTTCTAAGGTGGGGAGAGCATGTTTCCAGGAGTATGGCCATTTCTTACTTGACGTGCAAGTGTCTTTGCACTGTTCATGTGCCAACTTATTCCAATGGTTTATGCATACAAGCCCACAGGTCATGTTAAAATATAAACATTCTAAAGGCAAAACGTGTTTTATACACATTTTCATGTACATGTAAACTAACTAACATGATTCAATGTGCAAGACACATGCAGGATGATGAGTCTGTCTCTTCTACTGCCCCCCCTCCCTCCCCCTACCTGCTGACCCAGCGTTCAGGGCTTTAATGGTTCCCGGGCACTAGGTTGGGCCTCGCTTTGTCCCTTACGAGAAAGTACCTACAGGGACGCGAGTCAGTATGTCCTCTCATCATCACACAGAAATTTTGGTTCTTCGTAGATTCCCCTAAATTGCCTCCCTTGTTCTCCGGTTTTTCAGACATTTATCAACTACTACTGTATGTGAGCACAACAGTCTCTTGAAATCTCTCTTAATCTTGTGCGTGGCTGGCCTGGCCTGCCATCACTGACACGTTTTCCCTAGTGAGTAGATCTCAAGTTTTTATTGTGATGCAAGAAAATAAATAAGGATTGAACCTTGAAAGGCATTTGGCAAGAATGATGGCAGGATGCTAAAAAATAACGTCTTCCAACAAATTGAAAATCAAATTCGTTTTATCCTAATGACACCACTTATTTCATAAAGCAACAGAACAGAAGTCATTGCCATCACTCTCTCGGAAACCAGGTCTGAAAGCATATTCTCTCATTCATTAGCAGGAAAAAGGCAAAGTAATTTAAGGACGCAGAACAGAAAGCAGAGTCCAGCTCTCAACACATGTGAGTGTGCACAGATGTGCAAGAACACTGCCTTATTCACAGCATTTTGGTTGCCTCACAGCCAGGTTCTCTGGCCGGCAGAAGCCAGGCTTTAAAGGACACAGTCTAGGGAGTGACCAGTGCCCCCACGCTGCCCTCTTTAACAATGGCATATTGAAGGGCTCATGGTGCCATGGCAACGAGATTGAGGCGACAAGAGCAGAGCACAGATGTCACAGGGCTGCTCCCCGCAGGAAAGGCATGGAGATGAGTGCCTCTGCATGCAGGGGGAGATGCTGGCGGGCTTTGGCTGCAAACACAGCTTACTAGGCTACAGGACAGAGTGGCAGGCAAATTCTGTCTCTCCTGTGAGTCTTTTTTTTTTTAATGTTTTATTTATTTTTGAGAGAAAGAGAGATAGAGAAAGAGAGCGTGAGCAGGGGAGGGTCAGAGAGAGAGATAGACACAGTATCTGAAGACAGGCTCCAGCCTCTGAGCTGGATACCAGCACAGAACCTGATGCGGGGCTCCAACCCACAACCATGAGATCATGACATGAGCCAAAGCCGGACGCTCAACCGACTGAGCCACCCAGGTGCCCCAAGTCCTTTAAAGTGAATTGGAGGAGCACAGGCATCTCTGATTTGTAAGAAACCATAAATAGATTCCAGTATCTCAGCCACTGGAATAAAAGTGTCTTGGAAACTAGACAGCATGGGATAAAAGGAGTGTTTTCAAATCATCATTGCTTAGAATCCTGAAGTGTCTTCCTTCTGAGCTTGGAGGGTCCACGAAGTATCTGGAAAACCCTCCACCCTGCCCCTGAAAAGTATTACTCCGTGCTGACACTTCCAATATTCGCCAGCATTATGGGTCCGTGTTCTTCATTTTTCATTCACAAGAGCAGTGATCCCAAGCATCCACCTACTATGCACTAGACGCCATGTTGCCTCCCGGCCAAAGACCGAAATCGAGTGGGGGAAGAAACAGCTAAGTAACAAAGACAGGGGGCCAAAGTGCAGGCATTTGTAAAGGTCCCCAGGTCTTGAAGGGAGTAATCCATTCTGCATTCAGGGAGGGGTTTGGGAGGAGGAGCAGGGCCAGAGAGGCCTTGACCGCAGAGCTGATATTCAGGCTGTCTCTGAAAGGATGAGAGCACTTTGTCAGTGGACTTTGGGAAGAATTGCAGATTATTGGGCATGGATGGCAGGTTCTGGGAATGAGTGAGGCTGGGTAGCAAAATGTACCATGAGAGGAAGGCAGAGGGGTGTGATAAGAGGTGAGGAGGAAGATGGCTGTGAGCACAGGCTGCGGCTGGGATATGAGTCCTAACACCACCGCTGACTTACAGGTAGTCTCTGTGCCTCCGTTTGTTCACCAAACACGAGGGTCATCATGGCGGCCATCATGTATTTCCGGGGTACTCAGAGCCACATGGCTCAGTAAGGGTTAGGGCTGCATGGATATTCTGTGCCCGCCAAGGTACTTCTTCCATGCATTCCTTCCGAATTTGTTTTTTGTTTGGTTTGGTTTGGTTTTTAGGTCATATGGAGCCCACTCAAACAGAAGCGAGTTTCTTAAGATCAGAAGGGCTCCGCCACCCAGGGATGAGACCTGCATTGGCATCTAGGTACGTGACCAAGGCCTCCACGGTGGCCGGAGGACCACTCATCTCTCATTCTCCTTGTCAACTCAACTCTCCTGGCCCTGCAAATCCATCCACAAAGCCAAAGAAAGTTCTCCACAATGAAAACCTGAACATGACATTTCTTAGCTTCAAACCTTCAGCACTTTTCCAACATTATCTCTACCCAGCCTCCCAATAATCTTATAAGGAGGGTGCTATTTCAGCTCTCATTTTAGATATGAAAGCAGAGTTTTGAGCAGATAGACAACTTGCCCAGACACATAGCTACCATGGAATAAGAAAGCTTGCTGGGAAAAAAAAAAAGAAAAGAATTTAGATGTTAATTGGTTTAAGAATTCAGTTAATAAGTCCTGGGGATACATAAGAGAAAAAAGTCAAGGTGTCCAATTTGTATGGTTGGATGATAAGCTTTTTTAAGTGCTAAGTATGTAAGAAGAGGAGCAGATCAAGAAGGAAAACTCGACACATTATATTCATGCAGAGTAGCTGATATAGAACTCAGGTATGTAATCAAACTATTGAGACACAGATTCCTTGTTTGAATACACAGGTACTTATTGCAAAAGTGCCTTATGAAAGTAAAAATGTTCATAAAGGGTTTTCAAGTCTTTGCTTGATCCTATGTCTCCAGTACAGAAGGTCTGACAGTTTTTGTCTTCTCTATTACAATAGACACTAGTTAGCCAAGTAAATGTGTCCTATGACCACAGTAAGACCAGTTGGTAGAATCCCATCTGAAATTTCGGGAAGGCAGAAACACCAATTTTAGGCATCTCTTTCCTAAATGCCATCAACAACACTTAAGACACTGTAGATATTTAATAATTATTTAATGAATTGAATTATTACACATACTGTGCTTTTTAAAAAGCATTATTCATAACACACACACACACACACACACACACACACACACACACACATATATATATGTACCTGTAGTCTCTGCCTTCAAGTTTCTTATAATCACATTATGACCACAAAATATACATACCTATATATTACAAATAAAGGGGCAACTGAGAAGTGTGAAAAGAAGGGCTAGGGACTCCGGGGTGGCTCAGTCGGTTAAGCGTCCAAGGCTCAGGTCATGATCTCACAGTTTTGTGAGTTTGAGCCCCACATGGGGATCCATGCTGTCAGCATGGGGCTCACTTCAGATCACCTGTCCCCCTCTCTCTGTCCCTCCCTGACTCATGTGCTCTCACTCTCTCTCTCTCTCAAAAATAAACATTAAAAAAATAAAAATTAAGAAAATGACATAAGACTATGGGAAAGTGCGGACAGAGTTTGCTGCTACCTCTTTTGGGGAAATATTTCATTTCCGACGCCCTTATCAGTGACTGAGAGATGAGCCAATTCGGGGAAAGCACATATAATAAGGTCATTCATTGGCGCACAAAATAAGAAAACCAGAAGTCAGAAGTTCAAAGATATCGACCAAAGATTGGATTCCTTCTGCCTCCTTGCTCTGTCGTCCAGAACACCAGTCTCTGCTAAGGCAGGCTCCCCAGGTGACCTCGGGGACTGCGGTGGCGACAGCAGATGTGAGCATCAGCCTTCAGCAGCCACGTCTCGCAGGAGACGGAGCAGCTCAGCGTGGCTTCCTCTTAAGAGAAAGGAAGGCATTTTTGAGGAGCTTTGGTGAAGGCTGCCTTAATTCCCCTTAATCACAACTGGGTTCATAACCAGCCTGGACTCAACCCCTGCTGGAGAGACTGATGCAAGGTCAGGCTCACCCCTGGAGTGTCGGAGGGGAGAGGACGCAGAAAATCATTACCTCTTCTGGGAAGGAGAAAAGAAAAGGGTAAATGAATATGAAAGAGCTACAGACTTGGGCTAAGGGAACCCAGAAAAACAAAAGTCCTTCCCAGCTGGGACCCAGTTTCATTTGTATAGATTAAAAATAAGCAAAGAAACACTTGAAATTTAAGCCAAACAACAGAAGGACCTTTCTCCTCATATCATTACATAAAGGATAGATGTACAGGGTAACAATATAATTTATCATCCAAACTAGGCCACCTTTAGGTATGGACGGAGGGACAAAAATCCTTAAAATTGCATGTGTGTATATTCATGTGTGTATTTGTGTGTGTGTATGTGTGTCTATATACAGATCACTAGGTTTAATTTACTAGACAATAATATACTATAAGTCTATTCAAAACTTATTTTCAAAAATAAGTTCTAAAAAATACATTTATATGCAATAAAGGAAATTTTAAGTGCTTTATATTGATTAGCTAAATATCAAAAATTAATACAAGCAAAATGGCTATTCCTGTGTGTTATTAGGTGCTCCAGGCTATTTATTGGCATTATTCTACCTCTAACACTGGGGCACTGGTAGTTCTCAGCATGCTTTTAATATTGTAAACTTTTTCCAAAAAGTATCTGTGATTCTCCAAGTTACATTTCATGATTAACAAATTTGTCATCATTGACACCATCAGCTATTGGACCACAGTATGCAGATCAGAGTATCTTCAAATGAGAAACATTTTGTATAAAGGGGCCGAGCACATGGTAGGCTCAAAGCAAATTCTGCTAAAACCTAAAAACTTATGTTCCTACTTTCATTTATTTCTTGTTGAAATGTAAAAATCTGGGTCTCCTGGGTGGCTCAGTCGGTTAAGCATCTGGCTTTGGCTCAGGTCATGATCTCACGGTTTGTGGGTTTATGGGTTCAAGCCCCACGTCGGGCTCTATGCTGCCGGCTAGCTCAGAGCCTGGAGCCTGCCTCAGATTCTGTATCTCCCTCTCTCTCTGACCCTCCCTTGCTTGCACTCTGTCTCTCTCTGTCTCTCAAAAAAATTAAATAAAATTTTAAAAAAGAAATGTAAAAATCTTCCAACTCTATTATTTCCACAGATATTGTCTTCTTGCTTCAACTGAGATATTTTACTTTGACAAAAAGAAAACTTGTAGCCCAAAGCATTTCAAATAGTTTTCTCTATTTATGATTCTTCTGAATGTTCTGATAATCTTAGCTGCTGCGAAACCACAGGGCCCGTCCATCTCATTTCTCCAGTAGAGTGTATAAGCTCGTTCAATTGGAAATACAAATTCAATCAAAATTTGTCTTCTTACATGTTAAAATATGAAGCATAAATTCCAGATCTCCAAACTAATTTTGTAAACATTTGCGCACTTATTACTTAATATATTTAATTCGTCCCTTACATTCATACAGGAAATTTTCAATCTCTTCCCATTGGAAAGTTTTGTTTTCAGTAATTGCAAATTGCTAAAAGCTGCAAGGGCTAAGTTTTTGGTGCTCAACAAGAAGAATATGTCGTTAACATTTCCTACCATTTTGAAAACTGTTGTAGCCACACTTTAGAGAACTCATTCACAGTAACGCACTAATTCCTCGAGTTGTGTATTTATACCCTCATCGTTTCTCCTCCTTCTTGTATGAGATATAAAATCTTTTACATATGTCTCTGGCCCTCTTTTCTCTGAGATATTCTCCATCTTTGTGTTTTTGTTATAATCTTCAAGAAAACTTGGTCTTCCAAATTATTTATAGTTACAGAGGAGTTTCCCAATATTTAAAAATGAGAATAATGGGGGGCAACTGGGTGGCTCAGTCTGTCAAGCATCCGACTTCAGCTCAGGTCAGGGTCTCACGGTTTATGAGTTTGAGCCCCACATTGGGCTCTGCCCTGAACACTCAGAGCCTGGAGCTTGATTTGGATTATGTCTTCCTGTCTCTCTCTGTGCCTCCCCGACTTGTGCTCTCTCTCTCTCGCTCGCTCGCTCTCTCTCTCTCTCTGTCTCTCTCTCTTTCTCCCAAAAGTAAATAAATAAACATTTAAAAAATGGGCATAATGGCACTCACTTCATGGGGTTGTTAATAGAGGTAAATGAGTGAATATACATATATAAAGGACTCTAACAATCACCATCAGTCAGAGCTATGGAAATGCTAGAAAGGACTTTGTACAGGAGGGTTTCTTCATACAACTCATAATTCTAGGGTACCTATTTGTATTCAAGAAGAAAGCCTTAAAAAGTATAATTTGTGAGCTCTGTGCACACAGGTAGGGCTTGCTGTCTGGTAGGACGTGTTTTTTGCATGTTTGAGAAAATGGCTATCATTTTCCTGAAAAGGTTCTAATGCAAGGGTTTGCCACTTTTCCCTCTGGAGCCTTTCAATTTCCTAAATAAAAGCCTTCAGCGATTTTGCCTGAGAGATAAATGCAGGGGCACCCATAATCTGCACATGGAGAGTGGAGAAAAGACAAGATAATTTTAGCAGATTTCCAATGAATGCCCCTGTCTGCCGCCCCCACCTCACCACCATAGCCATTCACTCTCAGCTCGCCTGGCCAGAGATTCCCGACTGGTTGCCTGCACTCTGCTCCCACAGTTACCTCTCACACAGACTTAGCTGCTTCTTCCAGAAGCATAGTGAGTTCTCCCACTGATCGTCCTCCAATCTCCTCACAGATTTCACCTCCTCCCCCAGGAACTTCCTCTGTAGTGCAGCTGGTAAGAGAGAGGAAACAGATAATGCATCCCATCTGGGCTTTTAGCTGGAAGTTAGAGGTACTTCCTTTCTAAAAACTATTTTAGAAAACATTTCTATATAGTACGAGAAAAAATGTAATTAAATGTCTTTCTTAAGTTTCTCCTAAGTATTCACTTAAATATTTTGATTATCTACCATTTTCACAAATTCCATTTTGCACATATTCATGCAAAAATAGCAAGAAACTGGCACAGTGTGCCAAGCTCCATGTTTGATGAAGAAGAAGGGAATGTTTGAATGAAAGGGAAGGGCAAGTAGTCAACACGATGAGCAGAAACAGTACTAGGACCACACGAGCTTGGAACCAGGTGTGTGCGCCCAACTCTTGGAGCTGATTCTTCGGTGCTCTGTGACCTTGGACAACCTTCCCAACTTCTCTGAGCTATAGTCCCTCATGGAGAGAAGGAATTGTAATAAATCTCATGGGGAACTTTGAAAGAGTCAATGAGGAAAATGTATATGAAATATTCAGGCCACAGTTGATTACCAATAAATATTGGCCCCAAATCTCACAGAGCCACTAGATAGATAGATAGATAGATAGATAGATAGATAGATAGATAGATGATATATTGGAATATATAGTACAGTAAAGACAAATAATCTCTAAATTAAAATTCACATATGTTGTGGATTCATTCCATATCCTGGAGAATATATTCTATTTCCCGATTAAGGAAAAAAAGCTATAGTAGCATAATTTCATAGTAAAAGGTAATCTTATAATTCTGGGTCAAAAAGTAAAAGGTTTTAAAAGATCACTCGATGTTTAAAACAAATGAACTTGTGTCCTCTTCTTTTGACAAGTTCTATCACTTTCCCATTGCTTTGAGCTCTCTGGATACATTACCACAGGTACCTTTTCAGCACCTTGGACACTCAATTCGGTTGGCATGTGTGGCTACCATATTGGGTTTTGTAACTATACATTAGAACTTAAAACCCAGGCTATGTCTGTATCACCTAGAATTAACTTTGCAAACACCATTAATAATTAGAATAAGTACAAGAGGAAAAGATAAATAATTCAATTTGAAAAATTAGCCAAGTCATGCCAACATCTACACAAGAAGAAAACAAATTGATTAAAAGTGCCATGCTCATGTTTTTCTTATGTAATGTAAAAATTATTTGAGTGTATTTTCTGAATATATTGAAATTATTAAATTAGTACTTTGTGCAGAGATTTGGAAGGTCTTAGGTCTAAGAAATTTGTGTTCATAGAATATTAAAATGGACATTTTAATGGTATTAATAGTTTTTAGTAGTATTAAAATGGCCAACATTGGACATCATATATCAGTCCAAAGAGTCACATTAAATAACACAAGCCTCAAATGAACCTTATTGTTTGAACTGACCTACCTACATTGATTTGTGGACACCAAATTAAATGATAAATATGATCAGTGTTTTAATATGTGGTAATAAGCTTTCTAAATCTCTTTCCATTCTATTTTTACTCCCTAATTTCGTTTGTTTCCATTTCATCTTTAAAACAGAATGGATCGACTACATCTTATCTAGACGGCCAGCTCAAGAGCCTGTGTGAATGGAAGAGTAAAGAGCTGGCTCCAGTTTCTAATGCACTGACTGTGTGATCCTAAACAAATTCTCACAAGAGGAAATACTAGACCCTGGAACTGGTCTGTCCTATTTAAAACTGTATTTCCAGGCCCCAGGAAAGTTCCTGTACATACAGTATGTCACAAATACTGGTTACAAGAATGAATTAATAATACCTATATCATTGGGACTATTGTGATGATTTAATAAGTGAAGCATCTGGGAGAGCTCCTGGCACATAAAAGGTGCTCAGTAAGAGGCATCAGTTACTGATGTTTAATTATTGTAATCCCCTTGCCCAGAAGAATGAAAAAAATAAAGTTGGGTATCACCGATTAATTACCTTTACTGTACCACCAGCTGAACTAAGCAAATCACATAGTCTCATATGTTGCTCTAAGTGGTCACAGTCAAACAGATATGGACTTATCTATTCTATCCTAAGATTGTTTTTTAATAGTTTTATAATTCATGGTGCATAAAATTCCCTCAGTTAACATGCATAATTCAGTCATTTTGTGTGTGTGTGTGTGTACTCATTTAGGGAGCTGCCATCACTAGTAATTGATTTTAGATTATCTCCCCTATACGGTACTGAGAAAAATCTCTTCGCACTGTAAGTCCTATCATATTTTCCCTCCACTCAAAATTTCCTAGGTTCCTTTAGAATACAAGATAGAGTTTCCACAATTGTCTGCAAAGCCCTACTGTGTCAAGATTACCGTCACCTCTTCTCTGACTTCAACTGTTACTGTCTTCCGGATCATTTCAGTTCAACCACATTGCCTCCTTACTGTTCCTAGAACAAGATGGACAAACCCCACCTTAAGGCATTTTCACTGAGTATTTTTCCTTCAGATAATTGAATACCCAACCACCTTATCTCCCTCAAGTCTTTCTCCATAGCTTGCCTCCTCAGTGAGGCCCCAGGGTCCACTCTTGCCAAAATCACAGGTTGGCCTCCCTCCGCCTATAGTATCCCCAGTCTCCATACACCTATAGTTTTTGTTTTGTTCCGAAATTCCTATCACTTTCTAAAGTGACACATACCATTTATTTAGTATATTGTGTTTGCTGCTTATTGTCTTTCTCTCTGCCACTAGAATATTATTTCCATGAGAGGAAGGACCTCTGGTTTGTTCACTGGTATAACACATAGAATGTAGTCAGGTGCATGGTAGACACTTAATAGGTATTTGATAAAGAATGAAAAGATTATTCTATAACTTTGATGAAACATGTTAGCAAAAAATGCTGCTATAGTTTCAACTCCACAAGCTGAAAATTGAAAGAAATTTAATCAAATGCCTTTTCCGATAATCTTTACCAATATAACCCTCCAAATTTAGTACTTATTAGTAAAACTGAGAATTGTTCAAGGTAGTTTTGAATCAACTGCACCCTGTTTATTGCAGCATTATTTACAATAGCCAAATTATGGAAGCAGCCCAAGTGTCCATCCACAGATGAATTATATGTATAATATATAATGGAATATATATTATTATATAATGGAATATTATTCAGCCATAGAAAAATAACAAAACCTTGCCATTTGCAATAACATGGAGAGAGCTGGAGAGTGTTATGCTAAGTGAAATAAGCCAGTCAGAGAAAGACAAATACCATGTGATTTCACTCATATGTGAAATTTAAGAAACAAAACAAATGAGCAAAGGGGAAAAAAGGACACAAACCATAAAATACACTCTTAACTAGAGCAAACAAAATGGAGGTTACCAGAGGAGAGGTGAGTAGGGGGATGGGTGAAATAGGTGGAGGGAATTAAAAATACACTTATTTTGATGAGCGCTAAGTAGAATACGGAGGTGTTGAATCAGTATATTGTACACCTGGAACTAATATAGCATTGTATGTTAAGTACATTGGAATTAAAAATTTTTTAAATATAGTCAGGTGCAGCACAATTCACATGTACAGACTTCTGATTACTTATGAAGAAGTGGTCATTGAACTGATCCAATATAACAATATAATAGCCTAAGGAGTATAACAATAAAACAGCAAAAGAGTATAATTAATGGATCAAGGGATAGAAATCTATGACTACAAAGAGATATAAAACTCCATAAACGAAAGGGGCACTTGGGTGGCTCAGGTGGTTAAGCATTGGACTCTTGATTTAGGCTCAGGTCATGATTTCAAGGTTCAGGGGTTGGAGCCCTACATTGGGCTCCAAGCTGATGGTACAGAGCCTGCTTGGGATTTTCTCTGCCTCTCTCTCAAAAATAAATTAATTAATCAAAAAATATTTAAAGAAAGATTCCATACAAGAGAGATTGTTCGTAGTTATTTCAGTATATTAGAATAGCATGTTGTATTCAGATTAAACTCTTTAAAGAAAGTAATCAATGGGAAACAATATTTGTAAAATTAATTACACTGTGCAAAATTCATGGCCATTGAACTACAAAGGATTTTGTCAGGATTAGCACATCAGTGGCATCAGGATGTTTTGGAATCTTTGGAATACTCAGGATGAAGCAAATTCTCAGTGTTGCTCAGAGGCTAGAAATGGATATGAAGCTCAAATGAGTTCTTTCAGAGGTGCACCCCTGGGGACCTCAGTATAAATTCCAGTGTCATGCCTGAAATTAGATCAAGTCATGAGGTAAAACACCTGACTCTAAGACCCAAGACACTTGTAGAAATAAAGAGAGTTCAGGGTCGAAGTGAACACCAAAAGCAGCAAACCATCGAGCAGAAGAGATTTAAGAGAAATCCAATGCAAGTGCTTAGAAACCAGGAATAAAATAATACACATGTAGGGGCATTAAGTCAACTGAAGGGGTCACAAGAAATAAGTAAGCAGTCTTGAAAAATAGGAACAGGAGGGGTACCTATGTGGCTCAGTCAGTTAAGCCTCTGACTCTCAATTTTGGCTCATATCATGCATTTATGGTTCATGAGTTTGAGCTCCGTTTTGGGTTCTGTGCTAACAGTGCAGAGCCTGCTTGGAATTCTCTCTCTCTCTCTCTCTCTCTCTCTCTCTCTCTCTCTCTGCCCCTCCCCTGCTCACACTGTGTCTGTCTCTCTCAAAATAAATAAACGTAAAAAAAAAATTTTAAGAAAAAAAATAAAAATAGGAGCAGGGAGTGGAAATCTCTTTTATTGGGGTCTTGCGGTCCAGAAAAGGAATTCAACCAAAGAACCAGAAACCAATTGAAAAAAAAATTTGTTAGAGGTTGGCAACCTGGGTCAAATCATTCTCAATGGTGAACCACAAAAAAATCTGTCTTGTTTCCTCCGGAGTCCCGGACTAAGAAAAACATTGTTTTCACTGTGAGAGGCAAGATTAAATCATTCAGATGGTAATTGAGAGAGCTCAGCTGAGAAGTTAAAAACCTGCAACATACAAATAACAGAAAAAAAAGCATATGGCCCAGATGGCGTCAGGGGTATTAACCAAATCTTCAAAGACCAACTAATTCCATTGTTATTGAAACTGCAGAATCCGGAAACAAGGGAAAACTTTCAAGTTATTTTTTTAAATGTAAATAAGGAGCACCTGGATGGCTCAGTTGGTTAAGTGTCCAACTTCAGCTCAGGTCATGATCTAATGATTCATGGATTCAAGCCCCACGTTGGGCTCTGTGCTGACAGCTCAGAGCCTGTAGCCTGCTTCAGATTCTGTGTCTCCGTCTCTCTCTCTCTCTCTGCCCCTCCCCCACTCATGCTCTGTTTCTGTCTTGATAATAAACATCAAAAAAAATTTTTAAGTAAATATGACTTTGACACCTAACTTGTCACATTGCACCAACAAAAGACAACTACACACCAATTTCACTGAAGAATATAGATTAAGGATTCCAAATGAAATATTAGCAAGTAGTATTCCACAGCACAGTGCAAAACATATAGATCGTGACCTGTATTCATTTTCTGTTGCTATTCTAACCAATTACTACAATTCAATGACTTAACACAGCACAAATGTATTATCTTATATTTCAGGGTGCCTTAAGCACGAAATGGGTACCACTGGGCTAAGCACTAAGCTGGGTTCCTTCTGGGGGCCCAAGGGAACAATTCGTTTCCTTACTTTTCCAGCTTCCAGGATGCCTGCCTTCCTTAGCCCTGGATCCCTTCTTCCATCCTCACAGCGACGGCTAATGATCATCTCTCGTGAGACCTCTGCTTCCATGCTCACATCTTTTCTCTCTGCCTCCAATCTTCCAGGCTGCCTCTTATTAAGGTCCTGGCTTTACACTGGACAAACTTACATAGTCCAGGATAAGCTCTCCATCACAAGAGCTTTAACTTAGTCATGTCTGAAAAGTCCCATTGTCACGGAAGGTAAGATATTCAGAGGTTCAGGAAATCTGAGTGTGAACATCTTTGGAGGCCACGATTCATTCTATCTCATGACCTAAGTATTTTTTTAAGGCACTTTTACATTGTTTACTTATTTATTCATTTATTTACGTTAACATATAGTGTAATAATGGCTACATTAGTAGAATGTAGTGATTCATCACTTACATATAACACCCAGTGTTCATCCCCACAAGTAGCCTCCTTAATACCCATCACCCACTTAGCCCATCCCCCAACCCAACATGTCTTCATCAACCCTCAGTTTGTTCTCTGTATTTAAGAGTCTTTCATGGTTTGCCTCACTATCTGTTTTTATTTTTCCTTCTCTTCCCTTATGTTCATCTGTTTTATTTCTTAAATTCCACATATGAATTAAATCATATAATATTTATTTTTCTTGGATTGACTTATTTTGTATAGCACAAGACATTCTAGCTCCATTTACGATGTTGCAAATGGCAAGGTTTCATTCTTTTTGGTCTTTTTGAGTAATATTTCTTTGCATATGTATATATGCCACACCTTCTTTATCCATTCATCAGTTGATGGACATTTGGGCTCTTTCTATAATTTGGCTATTGTTGATAGTGCTGCTATAAGCATTGAGGTGTATGTGCTCCCTTTGAATCAGCATTTTTGAATCTTTTGGATAAATACATAGTAGTGCAATAGCTGGATCATGGGGGAGCTCTATTTAATTTTTTGAGGAAATTATACTGTTTTCCAGAGTGGCTACACCAGTTTGCATTCCCACCAACACAGCAAAAGTGTTCCCCTTTCTCTACATCCTTATCAGCATCTGTTGTTCCTGAGTTTTTAATTTTAGTCATTCTAGCAGGTGTGAGGTGGGATCTCATTGTGGTTTTGATTTGCATTTCCCTGGTGATGAGTGATGTTGAGCATCTTTTCATATGTGTGTTAGCTACCAGGATGTCATCTTTGGGAAAGTATCTTGTTCATGTCTTTTGCCTATTTTGTCACTGGATTATCTGCATTTTGCGTGTGGAGTTTCTTTATAGATTTGGAACACTAAACCTTTGTCCAATATGTCATTTGCAAACATCTTCTCTCATTCCACCAGTTGCCTTTTTAAAAAATTTTTATAGTTTATTTATTTTTGAGACAGAGAGAGACAGAGCACGAGTGGGGGAGGAGTAGAGAGAAAGGGAGACACAAAATCTAAAACAGGTTCCAGGTTCTGAGCTGTCAGCACAGAACCTGACACTGGACTTGAACCCACAAACTATGAGATCATGACCTGAGCCAAAGTAGGCCGCTTAACCAACTGAGCCACCCAGGTGCCCCCCTGCCAGTTGCCTTTTAGTTTGTTGTTTGTTTCCCTCACTGAGCAGAAGCTTTTTATCTTGATGAGGTCCCAGTAGTTCATTTTCGCTTTTGTTTCCCTTGCTTTCAGAGACATGACTAGTAAGAAGTTGCTGCATTCAAGGTCAAAGAGGTTGCTGCCTGTGTTCTCTTCTAGGATTTTGATGGTTTCCTGTCTTATGCTTAAGTTATTCATCCATGTTGAGTTTAGTTTTGTGTATGGTGTAGGAAAGTGATACAGGTTCATTCTTCTGCATGTCGTTTGTCCAGTTTTCCCAACACCATTTGCTGAAAAGACTGCCTTTTTTCTACTGGATATTCTTTCCTGCTTTGTCGAAGGTTAGTTGGCCATACATTTGTGGGTCCATTTCTGGGTTCTCTATTCTGTTCTACTGATCTATGTGTCTGTGTTTTTGCCAGTACCATACTGTTTTGAAATACAGCTTGAAGTCTGGAATTGTCATGTCTTCAGCTTTGGTTTTCTTATTCAACATTATCTTGGCTATCCAGGGTCTTCTCTGGTTCCATTCAAGTGAGATTTATTTTAAATACCAAGGACATCCAGGTGGCCAACAGACACATGAAAGGATGCTCAGCATCACTCAGCATCAGGCAAAAACAAATAAAAACCACACTGAGATACCACTTCACACCAGTCAGAGTGGCTAAAATGAACAAATCAAGAAACTATAGATGTTGGCAAGGATGTGGAGAAATGGGCACCCGCTTACACTCTTGTGGGAATGTAAACTGGTTCAGTCACTCTAGAAAACAGTATGGAGGTTCCTCAAAAAAATATCAGTAGAACTCCCCTATGACCCAGTAAGAGCACTGCTAGGCATTTACCCAAAGGATACAGAAGTGTTGATGCATAGGAGCACATGTACCCCAATGTTCATAGCGGCACTTTCTACAATAGCCAAATCATGGAAAGAGCCTAAATGTCCATCACCTGATGAATGGACCAAGAAGATATGGTATATATATATACAATGGAGTATTACATGGCAATGAGAAAGAATGAAATCTGGCCATTTGTAGCAAAGTGGATGGACCTCGAAGGTGTCATACTAAGTGACATAAGTCAGGCAGAGAAGGACAGATACATATGTTTGCACTCATAGGTCTAACAGGAGAAACCTAACAGAGGACCATAGGGACGGGAAGGGGGAAAGAGAACTGGGAAGAGAGAGGGACCAAATCATGAGAGACTATTGAATACTGAAAATGAACCGAGGGCTTAAGGGGGAGGGGGTGGGGGGAAGGGGAAGGGGGTTATGGTCATGGAGAGGGGCACTTGTGGGGAGGAGCACTGGGTGTTATATGAAAACCAACTTGGTAATAAACTATTAATAAAAAAATAAAATAAATTAAAAATAATTACATAAATAAATAAATAAATAACAAAAATAGGGGCAACTAGCTGGTTCAGTCTATTGAGCATCCAACTCTTCATTTCAGTTCAGGTCCTAATTCCAAAGTCATAGGATCAAGCCCCCCATTGGGCTCTGTGCTGAGTGTGGAGGCTGCTTAAAGATTCTCTCTTTTTCCCTCTTCCCCTTTCCCACTTGCTCTCTCTGTCTCTGTCTGTCTCTCTCTCTCTCTCTCTCTGAGACATAAAAGAGAGAGAGAGAGAAGGAGATCTCTCTCTCTCTCTCTTAAAAAAAAGTTTGCAGCAACTCAATATTATAAAAACCCTTAATATTATTTACCATATTAATAGATGTAGAAAAAAGATCATATCATATGGTAATCTTTATAGATGCAGAAAAAATCACCAGCAGAATTGAACATCTGTTCATTTTAAAGTCAGTAAAATATGAATGGATACATGTTTCCCATGGCAAAATACATATACTTCAGACAAAGACCACAACATGTGGTCCTTTGGGGCTAACTTTTTCCACTTAGCATAATGTTTTCAATGTGCACTCATGTTGTAATATGTATTAGTATTTCATTTCTTTATATTACAGAATAATAATATTCAATATTACAATAATAGCAACATCCCATTGCTTGGAAATTAGGTTTATGAACACGTGGATTGTTTCCACCTTCAGGTTATTACGAAGAGCATTGTCATAATCATTCATCTACAAGTTTTTGTGTGGACATATGCATTTGAGTCTTGGGTATGTAACTCAGAGCAGAGCCACTGGGAGAAAGGGTAATTTGATATTTAACCTTTGAAAACTTATCAAATTCATTTCCGTGGGGGCTCTACCACTTTATATTCCCACCGGCAGTATGTAATGTTCCAATTTCTCTACATCCTCGTCAACACTTGTTGATTATAGACTTGGTAGTGGCTGTTGGCTTTTAGCCGTCCTCGTGAATAGAAAGTAGTATCTCATGATTTTTACCTGCATTTCCCTAACAAATAATGATGCTTAACATCTTTTCATGTGCTTATTGGCCATTCTTTTTGGGGAAGTGTCTATTTAGACTTTTCTCCAGTGTTTATTTGGGTTGGCAGACTTTTTATTGTTCAATTAAACTTTTTTAAAATTATACATTAAGTCCACTTTAATTTGTCTAAATCCTGCTGCTTACTATGCATATGATTATGGGAGAATGATATAAATTCTTCATATTCTGTTTGTCCATCCATGAAAGGAGATGTTACCACTATCACAGAATGTGTGTGAGGGTTAAACACACATGAAGCATTTATCACAGTGACTGAACCATGCGTGACAGGTATTTGGGAAGTGAGACTCAAATCTCAAAGGGTTCATTGATAGGAGAAAGAACTACTGAGTGAATAGGATGGTATTTGGGGATGAGATAGCATTACAAAATAAAGATAATAGTAATTGTGTTTAAAGTCCTGTCAAGAAGACTTATGAAATATTTTTTAATGTTTTATTTATTTTTGAGAGAAGGCAGGTGGAGGAGGGGCAGAGAGAGGGAGACAGAGATCTGAAGTGGGCTCTGAGCTGACAGCAGAGATCCCAAAGTGGTCCCTGAACCCACCAACCATGAGATCATGACCTGAGCCAAAGTTGGATGCTCAACTTACTGAGCCACCCAGGCACCCCAAGGCTTATGAAATATTTTAAATCTAGACAGCATTAAGTGTCTGCAGAAGATACATCAAGCTGCAGTACAATTACATAAATGCAATAAAAACCATAGTACTGTGATGGATAGAAAGGTTACAAAAAGAAAAACATTACAAGACACATTTAAATAGTACTAAGGTGCTATTTATTTGATATGCATGATTATTTGGTTTTTAAATGTTTTTGTTTTCTTTTTATATGTTTTTGTGATAAACAATAGTTCCTGGGGAAAAAAAAGAGTTAAATGTTCTGCATCATCAGAATTAAACTATTTTCTGCATTAAAATAGTTTTTGGCAGGGCACCTGATGCTCAGTCCATTGAGTGTCTGACTCTTAGTTTTGGCTTAGGTCATGATTCCAGGGTCATGGGATTGAGCCCCTCATTGTGGAGCCGGCTTAAAATTCTTTTTCTCCTTCTGCCCTTCTCTCTTGCTTGCTCTCTCTCTCTCTCTCTGCCTCTCTCCTCTCTCTTTCTTTCTCTCAAAAATAAATAAATCAATAAACAAACAAATAAATAAATGTCTTCAGAGATTTTGTTTACTTCTTGGTAAAACAGGAAAGAATCTCGAAACCAAAATTTCCATCTGTGGTTCAAGGGATTAAACCAATCCCACCAACATACATCAGTTGTGGATGTTGTAACAAGGAACAAGTGTGTGTCAAATGGGTAATACCCTATCTGCTGCTCATGAGATCTCGATCAATTGATTGATGAAAGCTCCTGTTCTAGTTTTCCATTCAATGGCAATGTTGCTAAGCGAGGCAGATTATAGTTGCTTCGTCGACTGGCATTTGCAGAAACAGTCCACAGAAAAGATAAAACTACATGCTCCTGATTAAAGGTCTATTGGGCCGGGTCACACGACTTAGTGAATGACCTTGTGTCTAAGACATAAAAAGGACCTAAGTATACTCAATGTAAGAGACACACACCCCCAAAAAAGCTGACATCAGCATTTGCTAAAATATTATTGTGTCGGGAGCCGCCCAGTTTTCTGGCTGCCTCAGGCAAGGATATCCGGTCTCCAGGGAGTACCGGAGAAAAACAAGATTTGCATGTGGAGGCTGGAGATTGCCATTTCCTGGTCCAAATAATTTTGGCGACTGTCTTGCTGCACCAGACATAGATTTGGCCAAGGTGCACAAAAGATCAAAACCTTATTTCGGGTATGCAGCGCTAAGCTTCCCCTCCCCAGCTTTGCAGACGCAAGTCTGCGTGCTTCCCTTTGAAGCTGTGTCCGGAGTTTGCAGTTTCGGTTTTTCCTTTTCTCTAATATTCATGTGACTCTGTTACCTGGCAACCAACCTGGGTCAGTTCCCCGCCCCAAACGCTATTTAAGAGACAGTGTTTTCTGGAATAGAAAAAGAAGAAGAATAAAGAACAGAGGCTTGATCAGAAACCGTGTGCTGTCTTCACTCTCTGCGTCTCCCTCCTGCCCTGTTTTCTCTCCCTCCCTCAAGAAGGACCCGCGACAGAGGCGCGCTCAAAGCCCGGACGAGCACGCCGGGACCGGCGAGCTAGCGCACCGCAGCACCTACAAGTGCCACCCCAACCTGGGGTGGAAGCGGACGGTGGACGAGCAGCCCCGGTCTGCGGGAAACGACATTATTGGACTCCATTAAAATTAGAAGGACCAATTTATTACCAGGTCATTACATTTTAACCCTCTTAGTTGTACATGTGAAACTTCAAAGAAGCATTTTACAAGTTATAAGCTTGTCCAAATATAAGGCAGTTATTAAAACTGACTTAAATTTAGAATATGGCCTTGACATAATTTTCCCTTATTCTTCTCCCCGAAAAGAATTAGAGGGCACACTTAAAACACAGCCCCTGACCCTTTTCCTTCTGAAGCACCTGCCAAGGACGAGATTCTAATATAGCACAGATCAAATCAGGTCTCTCTTCTATTAACTGCAAAGAGTAAAGATGAGATGTGGCTTAATCAGCTCCAACACTAGATGCAAATTATGTTCTTCCTCTTTCATATCAACATGATAAAGAGAGAATACTGTTACTCATTTCACCGCATGTCATCTCTTACCACTGAAAGGAAGGAAACATAATTACACTCATTTTCCAGGTTAAAAATGAAAACGGAAATAATTAACTGTCTGACCTTGTGTCATCATGTGAATGGATGTGGCAAATCTGAGCTATTCTGACACTCAAGCCATGACCCTTTCCCAGAAATCATGCTCTGTTTTCTAAAATGCATTATCTGGAGCTAAGCTGTTCAAACACTAGGATCGGAAAGGGAGAATGTAAAGCTTTTTGTCCTTTTCACTCTTGACATCCTTTCTGACTTATGTTAGAAATATCAGCAGATTAGAAATAGGACCAACTCCCCACTGCTCTTGTTTGAGCTCTGTCTCTAACTAGCTGTGGAAGATTGCTTCATCCCGTGAATGTTGGTCCTATGCTCACCTTTCTCATTGATCACATGATGTTTGCTGTGGTGGCCTTAGCCTGACAACATGGTGGTCCAGGAAAACAGTCGATAATGTATTCAACCATGGTTTGAAAAGTATAAAGTATTAGATCAAATTTTGTGTGTTAATAGCATAGCACAACTTACAAGTATTGTTAGTAAGCATGCCCTTTTCTGAATGCTCATAGCACTATCTACAACCCTCTTAGGATACATATCCTTTTTCACTCCGTGAATTAAACAATTGCTCTCTGGCATGGAGAATATATTCTTTGATGACAAGAATCATGAGACTTTTATACCTTTCTGTCTCTAAAGTGTACCTCTTGCGATTAATGAAAAATTTGCCATAGATCGGATTATAAGGGAGACCATTTTTGCCATTGATGTAGATCAAGACACAGCCAGTATGACTGTGATTTACACAAACCAAGGGCACACACCCACAGTGACTGAGGTGGACAGCAAAGGGATTCTATAGGATGCTTTTTCAAGGGCATCGATGGAGCCAAACTCTTGTTATTCTCTGTATGGAAATGGTTGCTGCCTCTTCGACACCCCTTAATAATCAGAGTGGGTTAATGCCCATAGCATAGGGTGGAAACTGAAGTGAAAACTCCCATTTAAAATTTTTATGAGCAGAATCAGACCTATAAAAACAGAGAACAAACTGATGGTTGCCAGAGGGAGAAGTGTGGGGAACAGGCAGACACAGGCTTCCGGTTATGAAATGAAAAGTTCGCAGGAATAAAAGACACACAGGGCAGGGAATATAGTCAATGATATTGTGATAGCTTTGTATGGTGACAGTGCTCACCTTGGTGAGCACAATATTATGTATGAACTAGTTGAATCACTACGTTGTACACTTGAAACTAATACAACATTGTGTGTCAACTCCACTCAATTACAAAAAATAAGCAAAAATAAGTAAAACAGCTTTTACAGAAGCAGTTCGCTTGTTTACAGCTATTAGTGGCTGTATGTCAGTAAGAATGTGCTCGAATTCCACAGTGATGTTCAGTATTCAAGGTATTTTATATCAGAGACTCTGTGTCAGCCCATAATTTTGTATAATGATGCATCTTGCTGTGTTCTTACATTTACTAAATATGAATAACATTAACAATGGGTGAGTAAATAGACCTTTTCAGTGGTCTGTTCATTGTTCTTCTTCAATGTGTGTGTGTGTGTGTGTGTGTGTGTGTGTGTGTGTGTGTGACTATCTGTGTGTACACACTGGCCTCTATGTGCACACACAGCACGACTAGCCCCAGGCTCCTTGTGCTTCCAGAGGCAAAGGAGACTTTGTGCTAATATATGTATTCTACTAAGCCCTTTTATAATTAAGGGACATGTGTTTTCCAGACAGCTGACCTGGGTCAGGTCGCAACTTGTCACCACTGAAAAACTGAAAAGTAATTGACCCCAGGATCAAAGTCCTTGGCTTCAACAAAGAATGCCAGATCTCTAGGCGCAATGTTATGCAGCCAGGGAGCAATGGACCAGCCTATGCAACCTTGGTCTCTCTTACTCTATGTCTCCCAGTTAATTCCGTTGTCCACATTTTTAGAAGCATAATCACCGGCCATTTGGAAAAGGCCCTGTTAACATCTGCAATCATTCCTTTCAATTATCAGGTTTGGCCTTCAAGAGGAGGGCATTCCAATTTCATAGTTAACACAGGAGGCAATTTTACACTTGAAAATAATGGCAAAAGCTGTCTATAATGATACATGGCGACAGCATTTTAGCCACAGATGAACCGTCACTCTGCCGGCTGAAGAAGGGCATTTGGGATGTGCTTCGGAGTTTCTAGGAAATTTCAGAACCGGATCTTGCAGATTAATATATTTCAAATAATGATATTTCTGGCCTCATAGAAGCAACAATTTGTTCATGAGCTTACCAGGAATAAGTGCTGTTGGAAAGAATAATTAATAGTAATCAGCTTCTGTTGACCTACCCATCACAGTTTTCCTTCCTAAAAGGAACCAAGCATGCTATTTGTTTTCCCAGGACTGGTGCTATTGACAGGACAAAAGTTTTGAAGTGGAATTCACATCCACATGAATGTACTGACCCCCAGCATTCTTTCTTCTAGGCATCAGTAAGACGTTTTAGCAATGCAATAAATACGAGATACATTGAAATTGAAGTTTGTGCTTTTAAAACTGCAATTTAAGATTTTTAAGGCTCGAGTCATTTACGATCGATTAAATGTGGTCCTTTACTGATAAAACTGCTTCTTAGAGAGTGACTTTCCTTATTCTGAGGGAGAAAAGGTTCCCCAATAACCCCCAGAAGCCTTTGCGTCTTAGTCCTAAACTCTACCACACAAGCTATGTCTCATGTTTTGGAGATGTGTTGACGATGAGCTATCACCTCACACCTGTTAGAATGACTCATGTCAAAAACATACACAAAAAATGTTGGTGATGGTAGGGAGATAAGGGAAGCTTTGTACACTGTGGTGGGAATCTTAACTTGTGTGGCCACTGTGGAAAACAGTGTGCAAGCCCCTCACAAAATTAAAAACAAAGCCAACGTATGATCCAGCCATTCCATTTCTGTATTGTTTATCTGAAGGAAATAAAATCACTATGTTGAAAAGACTGCATGTCCAAGTTTATTGCAGTATTATGTATAATACCTAAGACATGAAAGCAACCTAAGTGTCCACTGATAGATGGACGAATAAAAACTGTGGTCATATGTATTATGTGATATACATGTGATACAAATGTGATAAATATATAGGAACAGTTCTAGTGATCATAGCAAGTTTTAAATACATATTTTTACCCTGATTAAGTAATGAGATGATTGCCTAGAGGTTTTCCCTTCCTGTTTAGTGGCCGAGTCCAACATGTCTAGGTTTTAAAAGGCCACAGACCACATTACGCCTGTTCATTTCCAAGCTATTATATAAACAACATAAACCAACAAATCTAGGTCAAAAGCACCTAGAGGCACTTTGCAAAGCATCCACATGTGCACAGAACCACGTGGAGAGCATTCCAAAGCTGGTTGAAAGCCAAAACTGAAACACAGTGACCTAATCCCAGCTCATCCCACTGTGTGAACAGCTTTGCCACCAATCATCCTGCAAAAGTAGGCTCAGATGTTAACATAAGGTATCTGCTAAATTTCCAAATGACATTTGGCTTTCAGGGCTTGGCTAACAGGGTGCATATACCAGACAGCAGCTGTGCACCCAGAATTGTAAAAACAAAGGTACAGTGTCATTTACTAGCCCGAATAACTTGAAATCTGGAGGAAGGCCACCTGCATAACACAAAGTTCTTTCACAAACAGATTTTGGCAACAATGTACCCGACATTCAGGGATTGACCACAGATAAAACAAAGACCAGAATGGACGGCCTTCTGGTCCCCAGCAGAGCAGGATGGGTCCCAAGTCACTGTTCTGATGCTCCTCCTTGGTCAAATCTCAAAACCAAGTCAAATTCTACTGTGAAAATACATTCTAACTTCTGTGAAGAAATTGCCTTCTTCCTTGAGAGAATCAGTAACTCATTTTCCAAGTCAAGCAGTGGAAGGAGAATTCTCATTTACCTGTAGACACACTGTTCTATTTTCCCACATATGTATCTGTCACTCACTCAAGGACATATTTATTCATTAATTTAGCAAATATGTATTAAGTGATTGATCTTTGCTGGACCCTTTTTTTCTTGTTTCCAGAGTTACATAAACGAAGAAAACAGGTCCTACTCCACGAAGCTGACATTCTTGTGCAAAGAGACAGTGAGTACACAAACAAATGCATCAGAACATAACATGTCAGATGGTAATCAATTCAATGTGGGGGGAAAAAAGCAGAGTAAGAATACTGAGCACAGGAGGTGAGATGGGTTGCTACTTTTTACAGAGTCGCCAAGGGAGGCCTCCAGGACAGGTAGCATGGGAACAGAGATAGGCAGGAAGTGAGGGTACAACGTGCACAGAATCCTACGAGCAGTGGGTTCCAGACAGTATGAACAGCAAGTGCAAGAACCCTGAGGCAGGAGCGTATTTGATACGTTGGGAACGCAGCAGACAGCCCCCTCCCCACCCCGAGCTGGAATGAAGTGAAAAGAGTGGGGCAAGAACTCACCTGAACGCTTATGTGGGATCTTACATTTTGTTTGGTTGAATTGCCCCTTTTCCTTTTCTCCCTCGTCTTGACTGTATCACCACCATCTGCAGGGTAACACCTGTTATTAACCCAGAATGCATCCTTCTGAATGTTCTCATTGATTATATAATTATATTCAGACACACAGAGGTTCTGTTCTTTCTCTTTCATAAAATGAAATTGTATTATTCATCCTTCTCCGCATTTTGCATTTCTCACTTCACCACATCAACCCTATTTTAAACATATCCAAGTCAGATGATAAAGTGTTATTATTTTCAAAGACCATGTAAAACTCCATGAATCGAAGAGACTCTGTTTTATACAACCCTTCTCCTATCTATGGATGTGGTTTCTTTGTGTTTCTTGCTACTATAAACAAAATGCAATAGGTATCTTGAGTATGTATTCTTATATACTGATGTCTTTATTTTGATGGAATATGTTCATTAGAATTTAATTGCTGGGGTATGTATATGTTTATTACTATATTGATACCTTTATAGCAGAATTATCTATAATAAGTAAATTATGGAAAAGCCCAAGTGCCCACTGACTAATGAATGGGTAAAGAAGATGTAGTATATATATACATATATATACATATTCTACATATATGCCATAAAGAGAATGAAATCTTGCCATTTGTAATGACATGGTTGAAGCTAGAGAGTATAATGCTAATAAAATAATCCAGTCAGAGAAAAGCAAATACCACATGATTTCACTTCTATGTGGAAATTAAGAAACAAAACAGGGGTTCTTGGGTGGCTTAATCTGTTGAGCATCCAACTTCGGCTCAGGTCATGATCTCACAGTTCGTGGGTTCGAGGCCATGTCGGGCCCTGTGTGGAGAGCTCAGAGCTTGAGGCCTGTTTCAGGTTCTGTGTTTTCCTCTCTCTCTGCCCCTCCCCTGCTCATGCTCTGTCTGTCTCTCTCTCAAAAATGAATAAACATTAAAAAAATTTTTTTAACGAAACAAAACAAACAAGGGGGGGTGAAGAGAAAGAGAAACAAATGGAGAAACAGTCACTGTAGAGAACAAAGTGATGACTGTTAGAAGGGAGGTAGGTGGAGGACTGATTAGACGGGGGTGGGGAGGAAGGAGCGCACTTGTGATGAGCCCTGGGCATCTATCGGAGGTGTTGAATCACTGTATTATACACCTGACACTAATACTACAGTGTATGTTAACCACATGAAATTTGCATGAAAACTTTGAAGAAACAGGAATAAATCAGAGTAAATAAAGCAAGTGGTTATACAATTCACTTTTTGTCTAAGAATACTATGAGGGAATCCTTCTCCTCATATCCTGCCATCAATAAATATTATTTTTACCAAAATGTGCCTCAGGCTCTATTGATGAGTATGGTTCCATTACATCAATTTGCCTATCTATTATTCTATCAATAGATATTTGTTTCCAGTTTGGGAATATTATAGATAAGGCTGCTGTGAGTATTACCTCAACAAGTCTTTTTGTGCACATGAATGTGTACTGCTCTCGGGCAAATACTTGTTAGTAAAATTGCTGGGTCATAGCATAGATTATGTTGACTTTTGTACAAAAATGTCACAAACAGTTTTCTAAAGTGTTTGAGCCTTTTTACATTCCACCAGCAAAGTCTGAGACCACCCACTACTCCACTGGGTCAGCAACTCACGGCATCAATCTTTTTTTGATTCAGCCACTCTCGCTGGTACGGAATTATATCTCATGATGGTTTTAATTTACGATTCCCTGATAACTTATTGTGTTGAGCACATTTCCACACCCTTGTTGGACATTCATATATTTTTGAGTGTGAAGTTTCTTTTCCAATCTTTTGCCTATTTTTAAAAATTGAGTTGTTAATCTCCTTTTTTCTTTCAGATTTGTAGACATTTTTGTGCATACTGGATGTGAATTTCTTCTCAGACATACCTTTTGCAAGTTACATGTTTATTTTCTTAATGGTGCATTTTTACTAGAAAAAAAAAATCTTGTTTGCCCAGTCTATCTATATTTGCTTATGGCTAGTGCTTTAGGTATCATGCATGAGAAATCTACTTACCTAAGAATATCCTCTTGTGTTCTATTCTGGAAACCTTATCTGGCTTTATATCCAGATTTTAGATTTACTTAGATTGTATATTTGGGTCTATGGTACATGTCAAATTAATATTTCCATGTGTATGGGACCAAAGGTCATATTTTTGTTGAAAGGATATCCGTTTTTGCCAGCATCATTTAAATTGGCTTGGTTGTTTACTAAAAATTAAGCACTATACATTACATCTGCTTATAGCTTCCTACTCTGTTCCGCTGAAATACATGTGCATCCTTACGCTAATGTCACACACTCCAGATTACTGTAGCTTCAAGGTAAATTTTGAAATCATGTACTGAAAGTCCTTCAATTTTTTTCTTTTTAGAATTATTTTGGTTCCATTAGGTCCCTTGGATTTCCATTACCAAAAAATGTAAGCTTGAGCTTGTCAATTCATGAATGTCTGCTGTGATTATATTGGGATTGATTTGAATCTGTAAATCAATTTGGAAAGCACAGATATATTAATAATATTGAACCTTTCAATCATAAATATCGTTGCATATCTATTCATTTAAACCATTAATTTCTTTTAGCAATGATTTATAATTTTAAGAAAAAAGGTCACATACTTCTTTAATCAGATTTATTCCTAATATTTGATTTTTTATTCTTATGTAAAATGAATTAAAAGTTAAATATGCTATACAAATTCTATAAGTTGCTGGTCTATAAAATGCAACTGTTTTTACCTTTGTGACTTTTTACCCTGTGAAGTTTCCAAATTCATTTTATGGTGTTTTCTACATACAAAATCATGTTGTCTTCTTCAAATGTTTGCAACATTTCTTTTACCTTATTACATTGCCTGGGACTGTAAATTGAATAAAAATGGCAAGAGCACACCCCTTTGCCCTGGGGAGGAGAAGTGGTTTAATCTTGACTAGAAGTAGTTTAGTGTTTCAGTAATACACTTGATCTTAGCCAAAAGGCCGAGAAGCGATAGTGTTTCAGTAATAAGTAGGAAGTTAGGTGTGAGTTTTTCACAGCTGCCTCATATAACATAGAAGACATTCCTTTCCAGTTCTGGTTTGCTGAGAGTTTTTCTCCTGAAAAGATATTAATTGTTCAAATACCTTTTCTGCATCTATTGAAATACTCATATGGATGGTAAGTGGTTAATTACATCCATTGGTTTTCATGTGTTAAGTTGACTTACATTCCTGAGATAAATCTCGCTTATCATAATATATTATGTTTTCTGTATTTTTCTGGATTTGACTTGCTAATATTATATCTACATTCATGAAGGAAATTGTTTTATAAATTTTTATTGAGCATCTGTCATGTTTGGGTAAGGAGGGAATGCCTCATAAAAGAAATTTGGAGGTTTTTTCCTTCTTTATATTCTGAAAGAGTAAGGAAGAGTAGTAGTATTTCATTCTTGATAAAACACACCAGTGAAGCTACCTGAGCCTGGAGTATTCTTTGTGGATAGAGTTTCATTACAAATTTAATTTCTTTTTCTATTTTATTTTTTAAAATTTATTGTCAAGTTAGCTAACATACAGTGTGCTCTTGGCTTTGGAAGTAGATTCCCATGATTCATCACTTGCATACATACACCATGCTCATCCCAACAAGTGCCATCCTCAATGCCCATTACCCATTTTTCCCAACCTCCCAACCCCCACCCCTATCAACCCTCAGTTTGTTCTCTGTATTTTGTTTGTTCTCTCTATGGTTTGCCTCCCTCTCTGTTTGTATCTTATGTTCCCTTCCTTTCCCCAAGGTCTTCTCTCAAATTCCACATATGAGTGCATTCATATGATACCTTTCTTTTTCTGACTGACTTATTTCACTTAGAATAATACATTTCAGTTTCATCCACGTTGTTGCAAATGGCAAGACTTTATTCTTTTCCATCATTGAGTAGTATTCCATTGGAATAAAGTTACATTTTATGCAACTTATGTAAAAAGTTACATTTTATCCATTCATCAGCTGATGGAAATTTGGAATCTTTCCATAATTTGGCAACCATTGATACCATTGATATAAACATTGGGGCATATGTGCCCCTACAATTCAGCACTTCTGTATCATTTGGATAATTTCCTAGTAGTGCTATTGCTGGGTTATAGGATAATTTTATTTTTATTTTTTTCAGGACCCTCCACACTGTTTTCCATAGTTGCTGCACCAGTTTGCAAGAGGGTTTTCCTTTCTCAATATCCTTGCCAATATCTGTTATTTCCTAAATTGTTAATTGTAGCCAATCTGACTGGTGTGAGGTAGTATCTCAATGTGGTTTTGATTTGTATTTCTCTGATGATAAGTGATGTTGAGCATCTTTTCAAGTGTCTGTTGGCCATCTGGATGTCTTCTTTGGAAGTGTCTATTCAAGTCTTCTACCCATTTCTTCACTGGATTATTTGTTTTTTGGGTGTTGAGCTTGATAACTTCCTTATAGACTTTTGATACTAATTCTTTATCCAATATGTCATTTGCAATATCTTCTCCTATTTTGTCAGTTGCCTTTTGTTTTGTTGATTGTTTCCTTTGCAGTGCAGAAGTCTTTATCTTGATGACGTCTCAATAGTTCATTTTTGCTTTTATTTCCCTTGCCTTTCAAGATATACCAGGGAAGAAGTTGCTGCTGCTGAGATCAAAGAGGTCATTGCTTGTTTTCTCCTCTAGAGTTTTGATGTTTTCCTGTCTCACATTTAGATCTTTCATCCATTTGAAATTTGTTTGCATGTTGCTGTCCAGTTCTCCCAGCACCATTTGCTAAAGAAACGGTCCTTTTTTTCCATTGGAAACTCGTTTCTGCTTTGTTGAGGATTAGTTGGCCATATATTTGGGGTTCAATTCTGGGCTCTATTCTATTCCACTGGTCCATGTGTCTGTTTTTGTGCCTATATCATACTGTCTTGATGATTACAGCTTTGTAATACAGAACAAAGTCCGGGATTGTGATATCCCCAGGTTTGGTTTTCTTTTTCAACATTACTTTGGCTATTTAGGGTCTTACATGGTTCTATACAAATTTTAGGATTATTTGTTCTAGATCTGAGGAAAATGCTGGTGCTATTTCAATTGAGATTTTATTAAATATGTAGATTGCTTTGGGTAGTATTGAAATTTTAACAATATTTGTCCTTTGTATCCATGAGCTTGAGATGTTCTTCCATTTCTTTGCATTTCTTCAATTTCTTTCATAAGCTTTCTATAGTTTTCAGTGTATATATCTTTTACCTCTTTAGTTAGGTTGATTCCTAAGTATTTTATGGTTCTTGGTGCAATTGTAAATGTGATCAATTTCTTGATTTCTCTTTCTGTTGCTTCATTATTGCTGTATAGAAATGCAACTGATTTCTGTACGTTGATTGTGTATCCTGTGACTTTGCTGAATTCTTGAATCAGTTCTAGCAGCTTCTTGGTGGAGTCTTTCAGGTTTTCCATGTAAAGTATCATGTCATCTTTGAAAAGTGAAAGTTTGACTTCTTTGCCATCCAAGAGACATTTGGATGTCTTTTCTTTCATTTCATTGTCTGATTGCTGAGGCTAGGACTTCTAACACTATGTTAAACAACAATGGTGAGAGTGGACACACCTACTGTGTTGTGACTGATCTCAGGGGGGGAAAGTTCTCAGTTTTCCCCCATTGAGGATGATATTAGCTGTGGACCTTTCATATATGGCTTTTATAATGTTAAGGTATGTTCTTTCTATCCTGACTTTCTTGAGTGATTTTATTAAGAAAAGATGCTGTATTCTGTCAAATGCTCTTTATGAGTCTATTGACAGGTTCATATGGTTCTTATCCTTTCTTCTATTAATGTGAGGTATCATGTTGATTGATTTGTGAATATTGAACCAGCCTTGCAGCCCAGGAATGAATCCTACTTGATTATGGTGAATAATTCTTTTGATATACTGTTGAATTCGACTTGCTAGTATCCTATGGAGAATTTTTGCATCCATGTTCATCAAAGATACTGGCCTGTAATTCTCCTTTATAGTGGGTCTTTGTGTGGTTTGGGAATAAAGGTAAGATTGGCTTCATAGAATGAGTTTGGAAGTTTTCTTTCCATTTCGGTTTTTTGGAACAGCTTGAGCTGCTTTAAATGTCTGGTAGAATTCCCATAGACTTTTATTTGTTGGGAGATTTTTGATAACTGATTCATTTTCTCTGCTGTTCAAAATTTTCTGTTTTTTCCCTTTTGAGTTCTGGTAGTGTGTGGATGTCTAGGAATTTGTCCACTTCTTCCAGATTGTCTAGTTAGTCAGCATATAATTTTTCATGGTATTCTCTATAATTATTTGTATTTCTTTGGTGTTGGTTGTGACCTCTTCTCTTTTGTTTGTGATTTTTTTCTATTTAGGTCCTCTCTCTTTTCTTTTTGAGAAATATGTCTAGGGGGTTATCAGTTTTGTTTATATTTTCAAAAAATCAGCTCTTAGATTCATTGATCTGTTCTACTTGGTTTTGTTTTTATTCCATATTATTTATTTCTGCTCTAATCTTTATTACTTCTCTTCTTATGCTGGCTTTGGGCTTTCTTTGCTGCTCTCTTTCTAGACCTTTAAGTGTGAGATTTGGTTCTGTATCTGGGGCTTTTCTTTCTTCTTGAAATAGGCCTGGATTGCAATGTATTTTCTTCTAGGACTGCTTTTGCTCTATTCTAAAGGGTTTGGATGGTCATATTTTCATTTTCATTTGCTTCCATATATTTTTTAATTTCTTCTTTAATTTCTTTGTTGACCCCTCATTCTTTAGTGGAATGTTCTTTAACCTCCATGTATTTAGGGGCTTTCCAAATTTTTTCTTGTGGTTGATTTCAAGATTCATAATGTTGTGATCTAAAAACATTCATGTTATTATCTCAGTCCTTTTATATTTGTTGAGGGCTGTTTTGTGACCCAGTGTGTCACATATTTTGGAGAATGTTCCATGTGCACTTCAGAAGAATGTGTAATCTGCTACTTCTGAATGAAAAATTCTGAATATATCTGTTAAGTCCATCTGGTCCAATGTGTCATTCAGAGCCATTGATTCCTTATTGATTTTCTGCCTAGATTATCTATCCATTGCTGCGAGTGAAGTATTAAAGTCCCTACAATCATTGTATTATTATCTATACATTTATTTATGTTTGTGATTAATTGATTTATATATTTGGTTGTTCCATGCTGGGGCCATAAACATTTACAATTATGATTTCTTCTTGATGGATAGACCTCTTGATTGTGATATAATGTCATTCTTGACCCTTGTTACAATCTCTGTCTTAAAATCTCATTTGTCTGATATGCGTATGGCTACTCCAGCTTTCTTTTGACATCTAGTAGCATGATAGATGATTCTCCAACCCCTCATTCTCAATCTCACAAGTGTCCTCAAGTCTAAAATGAGTCTCCTGTAGGCAGCATATAGATAGATCTTATTTTGTATCCATTCTGATACCCTATGTCTTTTGATTGGGGCAATTAGTCCACTTACATTCAGAGTGATTATTGACAGATTTAGTGTCATTGTGTTATCTATAGATTTCGTGTTTCTGGTGACATCTCTGGTCTTCTGTAGTCTTTGCTACTTTCCATTCACAGAGTTCCTCTTAGGATCTCCAGCATGATTGGTTTTGTGGTCATGAACTACTTCAGGTTTTGTTTGTTTGTGAAAGCCTTTATCTCTCCTTCTATTCTGAATGACAGCTTGATGGATAAAGGGTTCTTGGGTGTATGTTTTTCCAATTCAGCAGATTGATTATTTTCTGACACTCCCTTCTGGCATGCCAAGTTTTGGTGGATAGGTCTGCTCTTAAATTTATGTGTCTACTCTTGTAGTTAAGTGCTGTTTGTCCCTAGTTGCTTTCAGGAGTTTCTCTTTATGTCTGTTTTTCTGTTTGTTTGTTTGTTTGTTTTGCCAATTTCACTATCATATGTCATGGTATTTACCTGTTTTTGTTGATTTTGAAGAGAATTCTCTGTGTCTCCTGGACTTGAATGTCTGTTTCCTTCCCCAGATTAGGGAAGTTCTCAGCTATAATTTGTTCAAATAAAATTTCTGCCCCTTTCTCTCTCTTCTTCTTCTGGAACTCTTATGATATGGATATTATTGTGTTTCATTGAGTCACTTAAGTCTCTAACTCTTCCCTCATGGTCTAATAGTTTCCTTTCCCTCTTTTTGTTCAACTTCATCCTTTTCCATAATTTACACTTGTATTTCTCTTATTCTCTCCTCTGTTTCTTCCATGCTTCTGTCACTTCATCTAGTTTATCTTGCATCTCATTTACAGTATTTCCTAATTCATCAAGACTATTTCTTAGGTCTCTGATCTCTAAAGCAATAGATTCTCTAGCATAGAAGCAATGTCTTCTATGCTTTTCTCAATTCTCACTATTAGTCTTATGACTATTACTCTAAAATCTTGTTCAGATATATTGTTTATATTTGTTTTGAGCAATTCTCTGGCTGTCATTTCTTTCTGAAATTTTGTTTGAGGAGAAAACTGTTCTGTGTGTTTTAATGGCTTGTTATGTGTCTTGCACCTGTGAGTACTATTATATTAACAAGTTAGAGAAGGAACCAAAATGGCAGAGAGGAAGGGAGCTCTGTAAACTTCGTCTACCCCATCTATCGAACTGAGAAAGACATTATTCTCATCTGCAAGATTAAAGGAGAAAATACAGACTCCAGAAAGAAGACAACCTCAAAGATGTCTAAGTGAGTTAGTGCGAACTGGGGAGATTGGAAAACGGGCCAACCTGAGAAGGGCCAGGGAAGTGGGAGCCCCAGCTCCACACAGGGCAAGTAGCGGAGCCCATGAGAGTCAAAGAGAAGAGAAAGAGAAACTGAACATGCTGATAGTACTGTCTCTAGAGAAGAGATAAAGAATGTTTAACCACGCTCGGAGAGAAAACTCTCACTCCATATATAACTGCTGGGTAACCCAAATCCCGAACCCAGGTGGCACAAGAGAAAAAACAGCTTCTACCCCTGCACCATCTCTGGAGGGAGTCGGAAGCTGTGGTGGCAGTGGCAACGGCCCCAGGGGTGCACGCTTCAGCCTCAGCTGTGGGAGTGGGAGCACACACCTCATTTCCACAGCGCATTTCCCTCCAACGTTGGCTGCACGAATCCCGAATCCTGGGTGCCAACAGGGAAAAAAAAATAGCCCCCACACCTATGCCATCCTAGCAGGGAGTTGGTGATGGTGGAGGCGCGCTCAGGCTGCAGGAGCTCGCAGCTCATTTCCCGCAGCACCTGGTGCCTCGGGCAGCAGCATCATGAATCCCAACCAGCACCAAGAGAAACTGATCCCTCCCACTACTCAATCTCTATCCCGGCTGGGAGCTGGGAGTTGGTGGTGGCGTCTGTGAGGGTGTGCATTTTGCCTCCCGCAGTGCACCTCACCTCAGGAAGCACACCTCACTTCAGGCAGCAGTAGCGCAAATCCCTGCTGGCACAAAGAGAAACTGATCCCTCCCCCTACGCAATCGCTATCCTGGCTGAGATCTGGGAGTCAGCGGAGGTGTCTGTGAGGGCGTGCCCTCTGCCTCCGTCAGTGGCAGCACAAATCCCTGCCAGTGCCTAGAGAAACTGCTCCCTCCCTCTATGAGATCCCAGCTAAGAAGCCAGCCACCAAAGCAAGTACATCTTATCTGTGGTAGCAAAAAAGTGCACGGACTAGGATTTTGAAACGAGGCGGGCCTGGAAAATACACCTTGGCTCAGCTGTGGCACAAGGAGATTGGACTCATTTGACTGGCCTACAGCACCTAGTTCCAGTGGTGCTTGGGGCGCCGCCATTCTACTCTCTGAAGCCACCAAGGTGGGCCTCTGAGAGCAGCCCCATACCTACTACACCAAACCATGTCTATCCACAAGGGGGAGCTGCATTATTTTTCTTTTTTCTTTTTTTTTGTACTTATTTTTTATTATTATTACCTTTTTTACTTTAAATTTTTTTTATTATTTTTACTCCTTATTTTCCTTTCTCCTTTCTCCCTCTTTGTTTTCTTTCTTGCAATCAAGATATATTCTCCCATATCCCATCCTTATCTCTCCCCTCAACTGGTTATACACTTTTACACTGTCCATTGCCCTTTGTTGTCTCTGCCCCCCTTAATTATTTTTCTTCTATTCTTTTATTCTCTTTTCTCTCCAGTTTCTTTCCTTCCTTTTCCCCTTTTAATTGTTTGATTCATTTGTCTGTGCATTTGTGTGCTTCTGTTCCCTCTGTGTTTGTCTGTCTGTTTTCTTTCTTGGGGCTACCCCAAGAAACAAACCAAAGTGTGCATGACAGCAAGTCCCAAATATCGCTGAGTAGGGAAATAAAATATCAAAGGCACAACAAGAGAAACTGAGAGACACCATTAAAAGAATATTTTCTGAAATGACAGGCCCTGGATAGTCAATAAGCCTCCTGTAACAGAGCAATATTACAGGTGGACAGTGTACAATGAACTTTTTAAAACTCACAAGAGATAGAAAACTAGCCAAAATGTCAAAACAAAGGAACTCTCCCCTGAAGAACCTCCAGGAAGAAGTCACAGCCACAGAACTGCTCAACACAGACCTGAACAACATCACTGAACAAGAATTTTAAAAACTTGTCATAAAATTAATCGCTGGGGTTGAAAAAAGCATAAAGAAGCAACTGAGACAATGACTAGGCATTTTGAAAATAGGTGTGACGAGTTAAAAAAAATCTATAACTGAGGTGAATAATAAAAAGGAGGTGGCTACCTCAATGATTGAAGAGGCAGAGAGAAAGGTGAATTAGAAGATATAGTTATAGCAAAAGAGGAAGCTGAAAAAAAGTGAGAGAAATTGACCCAGGAGCAGGAAAGGAAAAATCGAGTCCTGAGTGGTACAATCAAATGGAACAACATCCATATCATAGGAATTCCTGAAGAGGAAGACAGAGAGAAAGGGCCTGAAGCGATACTAGACTAAATTATAACTGAGAATTTCTCAAATCTGGGGAAAGAAATAGACATTCAAATTCAAGAGGCACAAAGAAACCCCTTAAGACATAATATGGATCGACCTTTGGCACAACATATCATAGTGAAACTGGCAAAATATAAAGATAAAGAGAAAATTCTGAAAGCAGCTAGGGATCAAAGGGCCCTCACGTACTAAGGGAAACCTATCAGAGTGATAACAGACCTATCTACTGAAACTTGGCAGGTCAAGAAGGAATGGAAGGAAATCTTCAATGTGAAGAACAGAGAAAACATGCAGCCAAGAATCCTTTATCCAGCAAGCCTGTCATTCAAAATAGAAGGAGAGAAAAAGGTGTTCTCAAATATACAAAAACAGCAAATTCATGACCACCAACCCAGCCCTACAAGACATCCTAAGAGGGACTCTATGAGGGAAATGTTGCAAAGAATACAAGGTGCCGGAGACACCACTATAAATATGAATTCTATGGATAACACAATGACTCTAAACCCACATTTCTCAATAATAACACTGAATGTAAATGGACTGAATGCTCCAACCAAACGACACAGGGTAGCAGAATGGATTTAAAAAAAAACAAAATCCATCTATTTGCTATCTACAAGATACTCATTTTCCACCTGAAGATACCTTCAGGTTGAAAGTAAAGGGATGGAGAAATATCTATCATGCAACTGGAAGCCAAAAGAAAGCCGGAGTAGCCATACTTACGTCAGACAAACTGGACTTTAAAGTAAAGGCAGTTACAAGAGATGAAGAAGGACATTATATGATAATGACAGGGTCTCTCCATCAGAACGAGCTAACAATTATAAATATCGATGTGCGAAATTCGGGAGCGCCCAAATACATAAAACAATCAGTCACAGACAGAAAAATCTTATTGATAAAAATGTGCTAATTGCAGGGGATTTTAATACTCCACGGAGAGCAATGGACAGATCAATCAGACAGAAAATCAGTAAAGAAGCAATGGACCTGAACGACATATTGGAACAGATGGAATTGATAGATATATTTAGAACTCTGTATACTGAAGTTAGGAAATTCACCTCCTTTTCGAGTGTACATGGCACATTTTCCAAGATTGATCACACAATCACACACTGGGGCATAAAAGAGCCCTCCATAAGTATAAACAAATAGAGATCATACCATGCACACATTCAGATCACAATGCTATGAAACTTGAAATGAACCACAGGAAAAAGTCTGGAAAACCTCCAAAAATGTGGAGGTTAAAAACCACTCTACTAAATTAAGATTGGGTTAATCAGGCAATTAGAGAAGAAATTAAAAAATATATGGAAACAAATGAAAACAAAAATACAACAATCCAAAATCTCTGGGATGCAGCAAA